>NC_047677.1:14380384-14492884 GCF_011762505.2 Arvicanthis niloticus
GCACGCCCATAGGCATTTTCTTAATTAGTGATTGGTGGTCTGGCCCATTGTAGGTCCTGGGTTCTATAAGAATGTAAGCTGAGCAAGCCAGTCAGTAGCACACCTCCGTGGTATCTGCATCAGCTCCTGCCTCCAGGTTCCTACCCTGTTTGAGTTCCTGTCCTGACTTCTTTTGATGATAAACAGTGATGTGGAAGTGTAAGCCAGATAAACTTTTTCCTCTCCAAATTGATTTTTGCTTATGGTGTTTCATAGCAGCAATAGAAACCCTACCTAAGACAGAAATTGGTACCAGAAGAGTGGAGTATTGATGACCATGTTGTTTGGGGGAGGATTGTGGAAGGACTTTGGAACTTTGCATGAGAAAGACTGTTGAGTGTTGAGAACTGAGTAGGATGTTCTGGGGGAGCTTGGAAGATACGAATATTGAGGGCAATGCAGATGGTTGAGGCCGGGCTTGTCGTGTCTCAGGGGAAAGTGTAAAGACTCTAACAGGACTGTTTGATATTTTGAATTAAGAGTCCATGGTTCTTGTCAGTTGGGGCTAAAGAAACAGAAGTGATTAATAAGACACCAGAACCGCTGAATCGAAACTTTTGCATTACTGGGACAATTGATGCTGTTCAGCTGTAGCTAAGAAATTAGCAGTGATTAAAAAAAAAAAAAAAAGTCCAAAATCATTGAGGTGAAATCTTCTGGAAAGTGTTTCCTCAGAGTCAGCACCTGCAGAATGTGTTCAGAGTTGGTCAAGGTTGTGTCTCGTGTTGGCTGCCAAACTTGGTAATGTGTAAGAATCACTCAGGTTCTGGGTATGGGTACTGGCTCTGGTTTTGTTGGCATAAAAACCAACTGAGGTTTGACAATAGATGGAGCCACTGGAGATGGTACAGCCTCAATAGCAGTTGAAGACCCAGGGTTAAAGGGATTGTGAAGAGAAGTGACACTTGGCATCATGAAGAGGACCCAGAAGCTACTGATGAAAGCTCAGCCTGGTTGCAGTAGAGACCCTGGCAGTTTGTAGATGCCAATACCATGGATGACCACCAAGAAGAGCAACAGCAGTGAGGTGGAATCTCCATGATGATCAGCTGTGTGTGTTGCCGAAGGTAGAATCAGAGAAGTGACCCAAACCCCTTGGACAAGCCCAGATCATGAATGGATTGGATATTTGACACTGAGTTATTTATGTTATTTGAGTGTAAGTTTTGTTTTGTTCAGATTGTGACTATGCCCTGGTTCTTCCCTCTTGGCAGAAGAAAGTATTAATTTTATAGGCACCCGTACTTGAGAGGCTAAACATTTTACAAAGAGATTTTGGAGTTTTACAGAGACTTTGGATTTTAAAAGAGAGTAGATATTATTTTAAAAGAGAAAAACTTCTAAAGTGTTTGGATTTATAAGCTGGGGGACTTTTTAAATGTATAAAATGTTTTGTATTGTGATGTCCTTCTTAATGTGCAATCTTGGGGATGAACAAGAAAGGAGAGGTTGTGGATCAATGGTGATGTGTTTGTATATCAAGTCGACAAAAGGATCCGTTGTGTTAGCTAGCTTTGTGTTCTCTTGACTCAAACTAAAGTCATCTGAGAGGAGGGAACCTGAATGGAGAAAACGGGGAAGATGGAGGAGTTAGGGAAGACCTTCCAAGATACCGTGGTCATCAACACCTCTTGGCAACCTGTATGCATCCTCAACAAACACTCGCATTGGCCTTGTGAACCACAAGGTGTGCTGAGGCATAATTGCTTTTCCAATTCCTGGGAGCATTATAAACACACACAGACACACACACACACACACACACACTTCAGGTGTGAGCACCTCCTCGAGAAAACAAGACCTTTAAGGTTAGATGGAGAAATAAGAGGGATTGGTTTACGGTGTGTTACACATTGTCACCGATATTAAAAGATAATTCTGCCTCCTCCATGGTAGGCGCAGAGAGCCTAGGTGTCTTAGGCATACAGGAACATAGGTATATTGACCCGTGCTCTTTGAGACAGAATAAATGAGTCCCCTGAGAACTCAGAGAAAAGTGAGGCTGTTGAAGGCACTGTTGAAAGAGTTGTATCAAATTTCTTGAATGAGCGATTTCTGGCGTAGGATGGATTGCCATCTGCCTGAGCTGGTTTCACTGTAATCCTGCCAGAGGCTGGGAATAGACTGGATAACCTCTTGAGACCCTCGTGGTATTTGAAGTTGGAACTTCAATGAGAACATTCATTCTGTTCTTTCTCTTTATCTCTGAGCTTCAGGCACCCTGGATTTAAACTACAGTAACATCACAGGTTGTTCCGATTATTTTGTCTTGTCTAAAGTCTGTTGCCTTCCCGTGTTGTTTTAATAAAAGCGGGAAGTTAACAGCTCTCTCAACCTGTCACATGTTTTCCCAGCCAGCATGGAAGTTCAATGCATAACGAAAATGCAATAAACTCTACTCATGACTCAGTGCCACCCTGAAATTGAGCAATCTCCTTTCCGTTCTGATTATATTTGAAATGTTTTGTATTTCCCTACCAAAAAGAAACATAGTAGAAGATTTAAATATAAATCATGTTTATTTTTACATGTCTGCTCTTGGTTTCTTTTCATTTTTAAAATGGTGAGAACATGCAATGCTGAGGACTGGGACAGAGAATCCCACAAAATGCTAGAAACTATTTTCCAACATTTTAAATGGTTTCACTGGCAATACAGTTGGCTTTGTTTGCATGGCTATGAAAATAGTTATTGTTGCTTTGGGGACATATAGGTTTTTAAGCTGTCTGGACAGTCTTGTCTATGAGCAGAGAGAGCAGAAGAAACATCAGGTCACTAGACACAATCCCCAGGGACTCCCCATCGGTCTGTCCTTATGGTGTGAGATTTCCCCCATAGACTCTGGGAAAATAGCTCATTCTTTCCAAAGGTTATCTGAGTCTGCTTGTAAGCACTGATTCGTAACTTATCTGATATCCCAAGCTTAGAAACTGCCTTCAAGTTGTTCTCCAGGCCTCCCCAATCCACACTGTGACTCAACTCCAATGTCAAATCCATCTGACGAAACTATTTAAGGGGAATAAGATTGTCTTCCCCTCCAGACCACTGTTTCTCAACATCATTGTTCCTTCTGTGCTGCTAACTCACACAGTTATTTCTCATCACACTATGGTGATTCTCTCTGTGTCAAACACGGGTGGCAGAGGCAGGACAGTATCTCCCTTTCTGTTCCACCAAAGCTTATCAGAAGAGAGGGACTTTATAACATTTCCAAATTTTCAATATGTCTTCTCTACAAGATAGCTCCATTGTATTCTTTATTGTTTCTGTACAACAAAAAAGCAAAAAAAAAAACAAAAAAAAAAAAAAAACAAAAAAAAAAAAAAACAAACAAAAAAAAAAAAAAACCAGAAGCCCTGAGAGTCTGGATTAATTCAGCCAGTGGGGACCACCAGAAACACATGAGGGGGAGCAGCAGACAGGCCAAGGTCTTTCCCTTCCTGGATCTCATGGAGATCACCAATATCATGGAGATTACCAAGATGGAGTTTTGTTGTTGTGTGTGGTTTTTTTTTGAGATATGGTTGCCCACGATGGCCACTCACTACACTACATAGCTGAGTATGGGTGACAGCCCCAAAAAGCTGGAAATCAGAAACTCGCTGCACAACTTGCAGGCACCTGTCTAGGTTGAACAATGTCTCTTCCAGGCAGCTTGCCTCTTTCGGGAAGCTTGGCTTCTCTAGAGTGATTCTATAAACTTGGGAAGGCAGAGGCCTAGTAAATCTGGTCAGTTTCAGAGACTTCCTGAAACTATTGTGTTGTATATTTCTTGAGATTAACTAGCTTCCCTGAAGGGTGGAATATTTCACCTCCTATTAGAGCACCTTGTTGTATCACCTCTCCTTAAGCACCCTGTGTCTTAATAAGCTTCTTTCTAAGATGGAAGGGTGATCACAGGAATGGGGTATTGATACACAACAACAGTTCACTGCTTCTTTCATGATCATTTTTTAACTTATAACTATTCTTTCTGTTCTAGTTAATGACAATTCTATGACCTATAGCCTATATTCAATGCTTTCATTCCATGGCTATAAGGAAGCTTCAAGAAGCACATCAAATGAAAGAAACTTGTCATGTCTCTCAGCTAATCTCAGTCCAGTCTAAATCCCAGACATCTCTGTTCCACTTTGCAACTGTATCTTTCCAACATACACCAGAAGTATCTGTCTGGTGGGATATCACAACGCTATCTTAGGAATGCTAAAAAAGAACTCTATTGCTACAACTTGGCTCTTAGCTCTTAAATTTCAAGGACCAGGGCTTTAAAAGAAGAAAATGTACAGACCGCCTGTGAGACTATAGGATAAGCAAGAATGATTCCTTCTGCCCTAGATGGAAAGGATTTCTGGGGACAAAGGGAAGGCAGGAGTATGCAGGCTGAAAAAAAAAGCCAGGGACTATATAAGGAGTAGCTAGATTTTAGAATAGTCTCCTTCCAGCCCCACCAGGCTAGGAAATGGCTGTTTCTATATTGAAAAGCGAAAGACTTCATCTCTACTGGCTTAATATAAAGGCTCTGTCTTTGGGGCTAGCAAAATACCTCAGTGTGTCAGGGCACTCACCACCAAGCCTGACCTGAAGTTAATGTTTAGACTCCACATGGTGGGAGGAGAGACTAACTCCAGCAAGCTAGAGTCATCCTCTGTCCTCCACATGCACTGTGGCACATGTGTACACACGCGCGCGCACACACACACTCACAAACAAATACACGCGTGCGTGCACACGCACACACACACAGGCATAGCATGGGGGTTGGGGGAGAAGGAGAGAGGAAGGGAGAGAGAAAGAAAGAGAGGGGAGAGAGAGGGAGAGAGAGAGACAGAGAGAGCTCTAGACCGTGTACAGTTGCTCCTAGTGAAGACATAGTGGATTATATGAAGCTGGAGTGTTTGTGAACATGTCACCCTTCTTTTCCTCTGGCAATCAGAGCATAGACAACCAGACATACAAAAACTTTCATTGTTTGACTTACAGTCTCTGGACTTTACAATTAGTTTATTATGGAAAGAAATGTGTGGTTTGATTTTCAGTGTTTTTGATTAGCCATAAATTTATCCAAATGTAGCCCTACTCTAAGGTGAGGGACAGGAGACTGGAGAGTGTGCTCCTATGGAAACTATAATTTCAAAGAAAAAGATGAAGAAGGAGGAGAAGGAAAAGGAAGAGGAAGAGGAGGAAGAGAATAAGAAGGAGGAGAAGGGGAGGAGGAGGAAGAAGAGGAGGAGGAAGAAGAGGAGGAGGAGGAAGAAAAGGAGGAGGAGGAAGAAGAAGGAGAAGGAGAAGGAGAAGGAGAAGGAGAAGGAGAAGGAGGAGGAGGAGGAGAAGAAGAAGAAGAAGAAGAAGAAGAAGAAGAAGAAGAAGAAGAAGAAGAAGAAGAAGAAGAAGAAGAAGAAGAAGAAGAAACAAAAATAAACCAAAACAAAAGCCATTTCTTTGCTGACTTCTCTCACAGATGGGGTCTGCTAGTCAGTGAATCCTCTCCTCCTCTCTCCCACACCTAGAGTTCCTGGTCAGCTTTTGAGCACTGTGTCTTGGCTGTCTAAAAATTATCAAATGTTTAAGGGAAACACTATCAAGAAGATAAATGACTGGGACTGGAGAGATTGTTCAGCAGTTAGGAGCACTGGCTGCTCTTGCAGAATTCCTAGGACCACATTGTGGGTCACAACCATCGTGACTCCAGTTCCAGGGGATTCTATGTCCTCTTTTAGGTTCTGTGAATACCAGGCGCACATGTGGTCCACAGATCCACATGCAGTCAAACCACCACCATAAGAAACAAAGTTATTTTGAAGAGAAGACAGAGAACAATAAAGGCATGGATAAAGAATTGTGGAGAAACACAATGTAGGGAGCAGGGAAACTTTCTGAACGTTAGCATAAATATTTTAAACATTATCTCAGATAAATAACCAATACCTTAAAAGGGAGGAAATTAGAAACGAAAGCATTTGCCTAGAAATTTTAAATTTAGTTGTTACATTGAAAAGACATTCATGAGGAAAGATGGAAGACTCCCAGGCCTCCAAGGAGATGAAGACCCCCAAATTTGTGAGACTCTTCCTCAAGTCTCAGGAAATCACAACCACTGAAAAATCATAAAAAACCATACCTGGATGCAATCAGCAGAGGTTTATTGGAGAGTTGACTAGCCAAGGTCAAAACTGCTCGTCCATGCAGGAACAGAATTTTGACAAAAGGCCAGCAAGCTGAGGGATATATATATATATATATATATATATATATATATATATATATATATATATATATATATAGCATGGGGTGGGGAAAGGAAGGAATTTTCTCGAGGTTACACATGATTGGTTGCATTTTCACGAGGTTACACATGATTGGTTGTTTTACAAATTTTGAACATCAGCAGGCTGTAACACTGGGAAAACCTCAAGGCGGGGTAACCAAGAACAGTGGAACATTTCAGAGGAACTCACCCTAAATTATTTAGAGTCATGTGAAAATCATTCTGCATACTCATTCTTCTCAAAAATGTAGTTTTACCATGTCACTGTGCCCTACCCTGTCATTACCAACTATTTCAGGTTAACTATTTCTCACTTACTCTGGCTATAGCCCCACCTAGATGACTTGCCGCTTTCTCTGTGGTCAGGAATGTGTCTTCTTGCTTTGGGCTTTCCCCACCCTGAGGCTTGAGGAATGTTAATCCAGCAAGTGTCCTCTGATTCAGGGATAATGCCCTCCACCCAGAATGTGTCTCGGGGCAGTGAAGGCCTGAAATCTTGCATTTAGTTCCGCCTTCTGGAAAAAGCCTATATATATTTCATAAAATGGTCTTAATAATTTTTCACTCTACAGAGACTGCATTTGTTGTTGATGAAGTGAGCAACATTGTAAAGGAGGCTATAGAAGGTGCTATCTTGGTAACACCTACCAGCACAGCAAAGCCAACCAATGGACCACAAATGTTGTAGAACAGACTTTGAGACAACTCAGCAAACTGGGGAAGCCATTTAAATACACTGTGACTTGTGTGATCTTGCAGAAGAATGGTGCTGGGTTACGCACCACAAGTTCCTGCTTCTGGGACAGCCCCACGGACCAGAGCTACACAGTCCAATGGGAGAACAAGACCATGTACTGTGTCATCAGCACCTTCGGACGGTCCCTCTGACCTGCTGCCAGCCTGCAGTCTCCCGGTCCATCTTAACCACCAGCTATGTTGAGTGAATACCTTCTTCCTCTTTAAGTTGTTCTGTGGCACTCTCAAAATGTAGAGAAATAAACCAAATGACTCCCCAGTCACAGGAGCCACATGATGCCAGGCACATGAACAGCCACCTGTCATCCGAGGTGGACAGTACCACTTGTCTTAACTGTCTTCTCAAAGGTGCTAAAAACTCAAATCTGCTAGTGGAAATGTCTCTACTTTCTGAAATGATTCAGGTACATTAATTTTTCATACTTTATACTTTTATTAGAATAATAAATTATTCAAAATTTAAAAAGAAAAGACATTCATTTGGGCTGGTAATTTGGCTCAGTAAATAGAGGTGCCTGCCTAAAAACCCTGGCAACCTGAGTTCAAGCTCCATAAAAGTGGAGAGTGAGAATCGACTTGGCGGAGATGTCCTCTGACCATATCCTCACATAATCATGCATGCACATATATTAATAAATTTTTAAACATGAGTTTATATTAATCAAGAAATTAAAAGATATAACTTAATAAATTTTCTAACAATAATGGAAAATACATTTTAAATGATAAGAAAATTGGAGAAATTCCAAGAAGTCTGCAGTGTATCTAATAGAAATTCTGCTGTGTTCCACAAGAACAAAAAAAGAGCAGCCAGGCATGTGTGGCACACACTGGCAACCCCAGCACTGGGGTCTGAGGCAGGAGGATTGCAGGTTCAAGGCCAGCTAGAATTCTACGGCGTGATTCTATCACAAAAAGGGAGAAGAAGGGAACAAAGAAGAAGAAAGGGATGAAAGAGCAAGGAAGGGAAGGGAAGGGGAAGGTAGGGGATGACAGGGCAGGGGAGGGCAGGGGAGGGAAAGGAGGAGAGGGGAGAGCAGGAGAGGAGAAGGGAGGAGAGGACAGGGCAGGGCAAGTTAAGGCAGTGGAGGGGAGGGAAGAAGAGGAGAGGAGAGGGGAGAAGCGGGCAGGGCTTATATTATCACTTATAAGCTAAAAAAATATACATGTACACACACACACGTTAGTTTGAGAAACAAAGCAAACCCGAGAATGTGTGACATACATTTTGATTACCTACTTCTGTGCAACAGACCATCCCCTAAATGTGACAGACAACCATTTTATTGTTCTCTCTAATTCTGCAGGGCAGGATTTATTGAAAGGGCACAGTGTTTCATTATATTTGAGACTTCAGCTGAAGAGACTTGGAGCTGACTTGACGTCGGGAGGTGGACACTATCTGAGGTCTTCACACGTCTGACAGTTACTGCTGGACACTAGCCAGGGCTTTAGCTGAAGCTGATGGTCAGCTCGCCTATCATGCCTTCTGCAGGGTGTGTCCAGGGTGTTCACTCGGCATGGCAGCTGGGTTGTAAGGTTAGATGTCCCAAGAAACAGGAAACTGGCAAAGGATCACTGTGACTGCTTTCTATTGACTGAGGCAGTCCCTCTATACAAGACACAGGAACACAAGCCTCATTACTTATTGGGAAAATTATTAATAAAATAATTACAATAAATGGGATGAATATATCATCTTTGATATAGCTCTCAAAGATATAGCTATCTTTGAAAAGTACCATCTGACACTGTATGTTATGATTTGTATAAAAATGTGTGTGTGTGTGTGTGTGTGTGTGTGTGTGTGTGCCCTTTACACACAGAATGCCTCTCAAAGACAGAAATAGCTAATGCCCTCTGTCCCTGAGAAGGAAACTGTTTAGAGAACAGGATTAAGAGGAAAATGTTTACTTCAATGTTTAACCTGTTCAAAATATTTGAATATATCCTGTATCATTCCAAAGATAGAGCCAATCCTAAAAGCTTCTAAAAGAAAAGGCAAGATGGCCGTCTCATCAAAGAAAGCACAACACTTGGCAACCTGAGTTAACTCCCCAGAACCCACATAAAGGTGGATAAAAAGATCAGACTCCACAGAGTCACCCTTTGACCTCCATAGGCACACAAGGGCACTCCCCACCCCCAACACACAAGTACATCACATGTACTGTGGTGATTAGAATGAAAATGGCCCCGTATAACTTCACATGCTTAAATACTTGGTTTCCAGTAGGTGAAACTATTTGAGAGTTAGGTAGTATGTGGCCTTATGGAGAAAGTGTATCACTGGGGATTGGCTTTGAGATTTCAAAGGACTCCAGCCATTTCTAGTGTGCCCTCTCTGCATGTGCTTGTGGATCCAGATGTGAGCTCTCGGGACTGCAGCAGCCCAGTGCCTGCCTGCTGGCATGCTGCCGGAGATAATGACCATAGAATCTAACCCTCTAAAACTGTAAGCCCCCAAATAAACTCTCTTCTATAAGTTGTCTTGATCACTGTGTCTTATCACAGCAACAGAAAAGTAACTAAGACACGCACATACAATAATAGTAAATACTTTTAAAAGAAACAAGCAAGCAATTCACAAGAAATTTGAAACCTGTGTGACAACTGATTTCTTTGAAATCTAGAAGATGAAGGGCAAAGTCCACTTGAAGAAGTACTTTCAAACTAGTATCACACCCAAAATTCTTACCAATTACAGGTAGAAAACGGGTTTGTAGAGGCCCCTACAAGGTTGGTATTTGGGGAGGGAAGGGGGTTGTTGTTGGTTGGTTGGTTGGTTGGTTGGTTGGTTGGTTGATTGGTTGGTTTTTTGAGACAATGTTTCTCTGTGTAGCCCTGGCTATCCTGAAACTCACTCTGTAGACAAGGCTGGCCAAGAACTCAGAGATCAGCCTGCCTCTGCCTCCCAAGTGCTGGGGTTAAAGATGTGCACCATCATACCTGGCCCCCCCAGTTTTAAATATTTCATCTCTCATGTTTAAACACACACACGCACACACGCACACACGCACAGACGTGCACACACACTACTAAGGTAGTATATGCCATTACTGTTCACTACGGGGGGAGGGGAGTGTATACTCAGGACTGCTGCATTTGCTACAGCAGAATAACATTTCCATAGCTGCATTCAACTCAGTTATAGTTTAAATAAGAAAATGCATGCCAACTCGCTGTGATATCAGATGGAAAAGAATTACAAAACGGAAACTGAAATTTCAGAAGAACCAGGACACCCCACTCCCATAGAACAAAGCCAGTATAGACCTCGAATTCAAATATCAGGAAGCTGCTAAGCAGGATGGCTCACACCCATGATTCTAGGGAGTCAGAGACAGACAGATCTCACTGGGTTAGAGGCCAGCCTATTCTACATAGTGAGCTCCAGGCTAGCCAGGACTACACAGTGAGACCCTGTCTCAAGCACAAAACAAACAAAATCCAGTGTTATTGGGAAATCTGAGGGACAGCAGCAGATCCCAGCAATTTCAAATATTGAAAATGATTGTCTTTTTTGGACAGTCGTATGTGTCCAAAGCTACCCTCAAACTCACTAGCTATTAGCCCAGAATGATTTGAACTTCTGATCCTCCTGCCTCTATCTTTTGAGTAATCCCATGATCAATTTATGCCATACTAGGGTTAGCCACTTTCCTGTTGCTGTGATAAATCACCATGACCAAAGCAACTTACAGAAGAAAGAATTTCTCTGGGATTATGGTTCCAGAAAAGTAAGAGCCCATCGTGGTGGGAAGACAAACGACTTCTGAAACCTCAAAGCCCACCCCAAGTGACACACTTCCTTCAGCAAGACCACACCCCCTAAACTTACCCAAACAACACCAATGTCTGGGGACCAAATATCCAAATATCTGAGCCTTGGGGGATAGGGGGGAGCGTTCTCATTCCAACCACCCAGGGCTGTGTTTGCCTTTGGATCTTAGGAGTAAGCAGGAGAAAGAAGAGACCACACTATCTTTTAATAAAGTCTATTCAACGTGTATGTGTGTGTGTGTGTGTGTGTGTGTGTGTGTGTCCAAAACAAGATGCCTAACTTTACCAATTAAAAGGGTTTTATTTTTCAGTCTTATATGTATCATTAATGTGTGAGTGTATGACTGTCCATGTGCACATGTACATACATATATGTGATATAGCTCACGTGTGGATATCAGAGGATGACTTTGTGGAAGTGGTCCCCACCTTTACATAGTGGGTTCTTGGGATCAAACTCATGTCACCAGGCTTGCCTAGCAAGCCCCTTCACCTGCAGAGCCATCTTACCAGCCCTAGCTATGAGCCAATGTGGTACCCAGGACAGCAGTGTAGTTCAGTGGTTAGCTGCTCTCCCAGCATGCACAAGACCCTGCATTCAATTCTCAGAAAAGGAAGTGGGGGAAAAAAGGTTACTATCCAGTTAGTGTTCCTTAGTGATTGTTACTGTCCTATGTCATCAGAACAATCTTAGAAAAGGATATCAGATTGCTTCTGAAGCTTTTCCAAAACCAAGCCTTCACCTAACCAAGTTGTTAACAAAAGGATGGCATCTACAAAGGAGTCTACCTACAGGAGCAGAGACCACAAAGCAGGACTTTAAGGGTCAGCTTTAAAACAGTACCAGCCAAAGTCTGGGATGAAGAGCCGGGGAAGGGAGCAGAGGGGCCGTGTGTGTGTGTGGGGGGGGGTGTGCTCCGCATGCTATGCATCTGTGCTCTTTGACAAGCAAAGAAAGGTTACTGAGCATTCCTGGGGGCCCTTCCCTGTGTTTTGACTCTTTGAACCTCTGTTCTTCACACATTTGGGTGACTCATTCATGCCTCTGGTCATCTTTAAGGTAGAAACAAATGTGTAGGGACCGGAGTTTTCTTCCTGTACTGTGAACTCATTGGTTTGCACAGTGGTCTTGGTGGGTGTGTTGATTCTCCCTGAGTGGGCGCAGAAGAAGCTCTATAGCACCGAAAGGCTGTGAAGGGGCTGTCCTGTAAGACTCTGAACAAGGCAGCCTCCTCAGCGTTCATGACTTTCTTATCTGTAATGAGATCCATAGTCTCCATCATCTGAAAACCACGGGTGCATCACCCAAAATGCTCCCCCTGGAGCATAGCGAAGGCTCTGTATTAATTGATATGCCCACTGTCTAATGTCTCCGGGAACCTTCTCTACAAACCAACTGCACCCCTAAACAAGATGAGGACACGTGACAAGGATATATACTGTGTCTCTAACATAAAGAATTAAACCAGAGGTGGGAAACATTAAAAGTCAACCTGCCTCCAAATTCTATCCGGCTGGGGCTCAGTTTTGAAAGAGGGCTCTGCTGCTCCGGTCCCCAGGTGAGTCAGTAAGACTGAAGGGGTTCTGGCAGCTATGGGTTTGCTATGAGAAGGAAGGGACTGTGCAGAACGGAAGGAGGCTGGCCAGGAGCTGGCAGCTGAAGTCACAGCCCTGTCCTTCAGACTGTTTTCCTTTGGCCTTTTCTAGCCCAGCAACTTAAACACTTCTGACTAAGGCAATGAGAATACAGACTCCCCAAAGAGTGCAGACCGGTCTTCTGAACTGTGACCTCCTGCAGAGGCCCCTAGGCCAGTCAGACTCACTGGGAACCCTGGATCCAACACTTGTTATTAGCAGACCCTCTTCAAGTTTATTCTGCCCAGTCTGCCACGAGCACCAGCAGAACTAGCTTGTGCAAAGTTCCTGCCACTGTGCTGGGCCCGGAGCTATAGTTCATCTTTTTGGCCCTCGTGTGTATCCCAAGGGGCTTGTCAAACGTGGTCTAGAGTTTGCTTCATTCCCGAGAAAGAAAGTCCTGCTGCTTAGCTATCTGCTTGCTTTGCTCTGCTTCATTTTAACTGCAAACTTCAGAAAGAGTCTGAATTTTTATGGGATTTATTGCTCTGAGGTTGAAGTTTAAACCACTAGTCATGGTATGGCTATGAACGGTCGAATTATGATACATAAATATATACATAAAACATAATGACCTGTATCTATTAATAGAAAGTAAATGAAACATCCAGAATTCTCAAAACCTAAGGATAGAGCCTTGTTCACTTAAGTAAAGTAGAGTCAGCTACCTCTGGACCTCAGGAAGATATCCCCCGGAAGGAATGCCATTCTCTCTCTCCTGGAGAGACTCATCAAGACCAAAAAGAAAGACGGATGGTGTTGGATGCCGGAGGTGGCCGTCAGGTAAGGTCCTGCCAGGACTACTCAGTCTTAGTCAGTCTTCTTGCGTCTCCCCTCAAAGCACAGGTTAGTTTCAACATTTCAATTGTGCTAAAAGGTCAGGACTGCATTTGCAAAACAAAATATTAAAATGAGTGTTCAGAGGACTGTTTACAGCATGGGTGGGGGGTAGAGAATCACAGCTGACTGACCTTAAGCAAACATCTCAGCTCTGACTTGGGTACTACAAGCAAGAGCTTGTGGAAAGTTGGAGGTGGTCGCTCTCTTCTGTCATTTGAGCATCTGATCAAAGCAATGTCGAGCTTCCATCTGCCGTGGCTTCCGTCTGATGACTGCTCCGCAGTCCATCCACTAGCTTTCCTAGAAAAGTAGAGTAGTGGAAACTCCAACAGCAATAAATGCACAACAAAGACTACTCTTTGGTGTGTGTGTGTGTGTGTGTGTGTGTGTGTGTGTGTGTGTGTGTGTGTATCTGTGTGTATCTGTGTGTGGTGTGTATGTGTGTGTGTGTGTGTGTTTATGTGTGTGTGTTGTGTGTTACATATGTATCTGTATGTGTGTCTGTGTGGTGTATGGTTTGGTATGTGGGGGTGTGGTATGTGATGTGTGTTGGAGGTGAGTGTGTGTATGTGATGTATGTGTGTGTGTCTGTGTGGTGTGTAGTATAGTGTGGTATGTGTATGTGTGTGGTGTGTAGGGTGTGCATGGTATGTGTATGTGATGTGTGTGTGTGTGGTGTGTGGGATATATGTATCTGTGTGTCTGTGTGGTATGTGGTGTGGTATGTGTGCATGGGTGTGTGTAGGTGTAGTATGTGTATGTGATGTGGGGGGATGAGTGTGTGTGTGTGATGTATGTATATGTGTGTGGTGTGTGTAGGGTATGTGTGTGGTGTATGTGGGATGTGTGTATCTGTGTGTCTGTGTAGTGTATGGTATGTGTATGTGATGTGTGTGTGGTGTGTGTGAAATGTGTATATCTATCT
This sequence comes from Arvicanthis niloticus, assembly GCF_011762505.2. Lineage (NCBI taxonomy): Eukaryota > Metazoa > Chordata > Mammalia > Rodentia > Muridae > Arvicanthis > Arvicanthis niloticus. Next base: position 14,394,631 of record NC_047677.1, read on the forward strand.
GTCTGTGTGGTGTATGGTGTGGTATTGTGTGGGGGTGTATTGTGTGGGGGTGTATGTGGGTGTGGTATGTGTATGTGATGTGTGTATGGTATGTATGCATGTATGTATGTATGTATGTATGTATGGTACATGTGCATGCATGTTGTACGTGTGTAGTGTGTATGTGTGGTATGTGTGATGTGTGTGTATGGTGTGTGCGATGTGTGTATGGGTGTGTGTGGGTGTGTGGGGTGTGTATGACTGTATGTGTACACAAAGATGTGGCTGTCACTGAGTTTTCAAAGGTCTGGTTTCAGATCAAAGTCACTAGCAAGCACTCTCTACCCAGTACTTGCTCTCTAGCCTTGGTTTAAAAGACTTGTTCTCCCCAAACCTGGAGAAACTGCTGTGTCTTGGAATATAACCACCAATAAAAGAGAATAAACTATTGGCTGAAAGTCCAAGGACAAGGTACCTGGTTGATCAAACGTCTCATAGGGATGCTGTTCCCACACTGGAGGCTCCAGCTTCATGGTCTGACTAAGTGCATCCCAATGATCCAGCCTCTTGTCGCCATGCCTGGCAAACATTTTCATGTAGTGTCCTTGTTTATAAAGGAAGAGACGAGAAGAGCAGGGCCCTTAGAGTATCAAATGTAATGTAAGGTCAATTACAAATGCAATTACAAGAAATCAGGAGGTGACATCATATTATAAAGTACAAGTCTCTTCTGGTGATACAGTTTTCCATATTGGAATTTTATTCCGTTTTCTCAGAAGTTGCTCCTAAAGTGACTCACGGCCCAGACCAGGCTTGCCAGGAACCTCGAATCTGAGAGGATTCACTTGGTCATCCAAGGACCCCTCAAAGGAGTTCCAGTTTAAAATAGTAAAAATACTTTCAAATAGAAACTGTCACCTAAATGAAAACCCATTTTTTTTTTCTTTTTGTCTTTATTTGTTCACTTATTTTCTGAGACAAGGTCTCATTCTATAGAGTAAGCTGGCCTGGAACAAGTTAGCCTGGAACAAGTTATGTAGACCAGGCTGGCCTCAGTTTTTGACAGTTCTCTTGTCTCAGCCTTTCCTGTGCTGGGATTACAAGCATGAGCCTCCATGGCCAGTTCGTTTTCTCTTCTTTTATAGAGGGATGGAGACGTAACTCCGTGGCACTTTCCTCAAGTGTGTAAAGCCCTGGGCTCAATCCCTAGCACTGAAAAAGAAAGACAGAAAACCACACATGTAATTATTAAACCGTACTTTGGTTTATCTCACAATGTGGTCCTAGGGAAAAAAAAAACCCTGCAGGATCTTTAATAATAGTAATAATATAATCTTAACTAGCGCTGGGCATACAAGTACTTTATTTTAAAACTTCCTCTAGCACAGAGCTTGGCCCAGAACATGAGAGACACAGAAGGAAAGCCGCAAGGAACCTAACAATACTGAGCTATCTGAAAGCAAGAAATGGCCTCCGTTCTTGTCTGTTTAAATATGTACCTGGGGTTTACAAACACAAATGTGCCATTGTGAAATGACCTAGGGAACTAGCTGCCTTTGACAAAGGTTCCCATTTACAGCCAGGCGCGGTGAAGTTGTTCAAACATATCACCTAAAGAACAGATTCTCAGCCGTGAAAACGCTCAGGCCTGTCTGCTTTCTGGCCACGTGTCCCAATACAGGACTGTTCTTAGAGTCTTTGTGCCATCTGTTTCCGGGTTTGTTTAGACTAAGTGTAATGATTTCATGCCAAAACTGCATGAACGTGTTTTACTCTGACGTTCAGTGACAGAATTCTTGAATAAATTAAAAGAGCAAGAGACATTCATGTTTGTAAAGGTTTTTTGCTTTCAAATGCTACACAAATGTGTCATGAATATGCATATATGAATATATATGGGAATACACACACACACACACATATACATATATATATATATATATATATATATATATATATATATATATATACACATATACATATACATATACAAAGGTCAGCCTACTCTCCTTGCAGGAGACATTGTGACTTTGTATTGCTCTGGTCCAAGCCCGATTACGGATAGAGAAATGAAGAAACACACTCAGCCTAATAAATGCCAGTCCTTGCTAAGAAATCCCCCAGAAAACCTCCCAACAGCAGTCTGGAAGCTCGGTGAAGGCAGTGCCAGTAAATCAGTTGACTAAGGCAGTCACTCCTTGCCAGCTAGTATAGCTGCAAAGGCGAGCGCTTCCACGATCCAGCAACCTCCTGTCGAAGTAGAAACTGGAAAATACAGGCACAGTGGGATGAGCTAGAAGCATCATGGCAACAGGACTGGGGACGGGGGTGGGGGAGGGGGAGTCTTTCAGTAAGAAATGAGACCACAAATTGGAGTGTGATTAGAGAGTAGAACTCTCAGACCAGATAAATACTAACAGCATAGATCACAGGCTCTGACAGCTGCTTCTAGGAACAGCGAGGAGAGTCAGACCAGAGAGTCCCCTGGATGTTTCTAGAAACACTCATCTGCAGCAAACACTTCAAAGTGTTAATACTCATATTTATTCAGAGTATGAAGACCCAGGACATTCTAACAGCTGCTACACCTTCCTGGATTTACATTTTCCTCTCCACTTCCCTCCCCCCTCCAAAAAGAAAAAAAAAACATTTTGGAGTTTCATTTTTGCTTTTCCTGGTTGTTCATCTCCATTGGAAACAACAAATCTTATTCTAAAATCCCCTCAGCCATCTAAGTAGAACTCACATCTTTAAATCACAGTCCTAGAGAGAGAAAGGTAGGACAGTCATATGCTGAGGGCTAGCTAGCTTTCAGATACATGGGAAGTTCCAGATCAGCCTGAGAGAGAGAGAAAGACAGAAAGGAAGGAGGGAAGGAAGGAAGGAAGGAAGGAAGGAAGGAAGGAAGGAAGGAAGGAAGGAAGGAAGGAAGGAAGGAAAGAAAAACAAAAAGGAAACAAACAACAATAATAAATACCAGATTAAAAATTAAGTAAAAGTCTCTGCCGGGCTGTGGTGGCGCACGCCTTTAATCCCAGCACTTGGGAGGCAGAGACAGGCGGATTTCTGAGTTCGAGGCCAGCCTGGTCTACCAAGTGAGTTCCAGGACAGCCAAGGCTATATAGAGAAACCCTATCTCGAAAAAACAAAACAAAAAAAAAAGTCTCTTCGGGCGATGCTGTGGTGCGTGCTGTAATCCCAGCTCGCAAAGGCTGAGACAGACACGTTTCGACCTGGGCTTCCCACCAAGACCCTGGTTGACCGCTGTTGTTTGTGTTTAAATCCCTCAATGCAAACTCAGATATCCAAGGGTTCAGATTAAGTTTCTGGGCAATTACTCTTGATAACTTGAAGTTTTTGTTTATTTAATTGTTTTTTTAAGAAGTTGTTTTAAGAGTCATGGTATGAGGCTGGAGAGATGGCTCAGTGGTTAAGAGTACAGGCTGCTCTTTTGGAGGACCCAGGTTCAATTCCCAGCACCCACATGACAGCTCACAACTGTCTGTAACACCTGTTCCAAGGAATCCAACACTCTCACACAGACACACACATAATGTGCATAAGATAAATTAATTTATTAAGAGAAGTCATTGTATAAATTTATGCTATAATCACTTTGAAAAGAATTTTTAGATAATAAACTGAATTTACGTAAAAGCTGTTTTTCTCTTAAGTTAAACTCAAACTCCACGAAAAATTGGAAACCTGGCTTCTCAGGTCCAGATTCAGAGTTCGTACAACTTATATGGATCTGCTACCATAGATCACAGTTTGTGTGTATATATCAAGGACACCTTGGCCAGAGTTCCTTCTGGTCTATAACATTTCCAGACTAAACGGGGCAGGAACCAGCTCTAGCTACATTAGGCCCCTGGGACTCACTTCCAGATACTGAGGCTCACTGGGAACCTACCGCCAAAAGGTACCACTGTAGACATCCCCAAGACCAAGACACAAGCCTTGATACCATGTGATGCTCTGCTAAGTTGCTCTACCTCTTTGGGTTTAACTCTGATTTCAAGATGAGCCAAACATACAGCTCCTGTAACAGGCCTAAAATGGATAGCATGCCAAAGCTTTCACTGAAGGCTGGAAAGGAAAGAATCACTTGAAAAATGTTGGCAGGCTAAAAGACGTGAAAGAGGAAAGGGAGGCTGAGGCACAAGCAGTTGCCAGAGTAATGCTGAAATCCAGCAAAAGCTAAATTGTGGGAGCGGGGTCTCCCACAGATGACTGAGCACACAGACAGCCCCGGTTCATTTGAAGCCCAGTGAGGGAGCAGGGGGGGTGACGCCCCAACTCTCTTTCTGAAGCTCTCCTCTCTCTCGCCAGTTTGTCCCTTGAACTGACCAAGTCAGTAGCTAGAAGTCAGGAATGTCTGGGAGAGGCAGTCGGCAAGGCAGGGCCTGGAACAGGGCAGAGAAAAGTGGAGAACGGTTCTTGTGTGCCAAGTAGCAGATGAAAACATCTTCCCTGAGAAAACGGAACGTTACTCAAATGCCAATAGCATCATTTTATTGCCAAAATGTACGTGTGGCAGAGAAGACATCTGAAGCTGTAGTATCCCAGTCTCACCTCTGTGTTTTGTAAGTGCTAATTTATGTCAGTACAGAACAGGTCATCTTAGCCAGTTATGAAAAAGTTTGACATAACCTTATCTCTAGCGCATACTGCAAGTAAGACCAGGCAAAGCTGGCCATTCCATTGATCGTGTGCCCTTTTAGATTGGGAATGATTGATAATACCTGCTTTACAAAGTCTCTAAGCTAAAATGGTGTCGCATGAGGAGAATAGGGACTGGTATGAGCTTTCTTGCATATGCACAAGTGTAGAAAGAATTCTGAAATTTTGATTTTTTTTTTAAAATATAAAATTTAAAATTATAAGTTAACACTTGGAAAACACAGAGGTGAGACTGGGTATAGACTGGTTGGTGTTTTGAGTCTAATCTGGAGAGCTGACAGAAGATTGCAGAGTGGGGAGCAAGTGTGGGGGAGGGTGCAGAGTTTGTCAAGGGCCTGATTGCAAAGAACCAGGTAAGCTGTTGTGACTGAAATAGAGGCCTGAGAAGAAGCAGATGGAATGCTTCATTGGGTAAGAAGGCAGTTTAACGAAAAGTCTATCTTCAAGCTATGAGCATGGCTCAGTAAAGGCATGGGAGGTGAACACCAACAGGGAGCCATCAAAGTAGCAGCCGCAAGAGTGTGGAGGCTGGGCATCTGAATGCAGATGCAGCCTTCAGTAGAGGTAGGTAGACGTGTGTGTGTGTGTGTGTGTGTGTGTGTGTGTGTGTGTGTGTGTGTGTGTGTGTGTGTAAGCCCACATGCACACGAACACTATAAACAAACAACCACAAAAACTAACAAATTAAACAAAGGGCATGGAGAGATGGCTCAATGGTTAAGAATATTGGCTGCTCTTGCCAGAGGACCTGGATTCAGTTTCCAGTACCCACATGAAGCTCACAACCCTCTGCAACTCCATTTCCAGGGGATCTGATGGCCTCTTTTTTTTTTTTAGATCTTATTTTTATTTTACTGTGTGTGTGTGTTACATGAGCATATCTATATGTAGCTGTCTTTTGCCACTTTGTGGGTTCTTCTTTTTTCTACCCTCTCCACCCTTTTTCATCCTTTCAAACCCTCAACACTAGATAGGAGAGAAAAACAAACAGAGAGGAAAGGAGAGAGATCCCTGAATAAAGTCAGGGGCTGGAAAGGGGGTGACGTTATCATTAGACTATTTCTGGCTGATTAGGGACATCAAGGTCCTGAGGGCAAGTTTGGTCTTCACTGTCGGGATATCTAATTTCTTCTTCTTCCGGTTGTTTCTTCTTTGCATACGACTACTTAACAAGCTGTGACCATCAACAACCAACCAGCAATCCACCCTGCCAGCTGGGGCTCCAGCATTTATGTACCCTCTGAAAAAGTTCCCAGAATTCCAAACACCACATAATCACAGAAACTAACCTCAGCTGGCAAAATCATGCCTCTGCTAGAGCACAAGGAAAATCATAGTCATCTTCTGTGAAGCCACCTCATATCCTCACACCTGGGATTAAAAGAAAAACGTATTCTTATAATATTATAAATAAATAAAATAAAGCACACTGAGGAATGATTTATAATTAATGTCCTATTAAATGAAAAGCAGATTACAAAACATCCCCTTACTGAAACATGTTTTCATGCACAAAGCTGTGTAAATGCACACAGGAAAAGAGCAGAGCATCCAGATGCAGACTAGTCACTGCCAGATGGTAGGACTACATATGACTTCTAGTTTCTTCTTTGAAGGTTTTTTTTTTTTTACTGTATTAGCAATGAACATACATTGATTACATGACCAGAAAGAAACAATAAGTTGGGTGTTTAGAGAGATATTGTGACTAAGACTGCACAAAACAACAATGTCCAACTCACTTGCCATGGATATTTTTATTTAATTAAAATTAAAACCCAGAAGGGAAATACATCATCACTCACTTTGATGCTACAGGGCAATCTGCTCAGTTCTTTCCTTCGTCATCTTCCCCACACTGAAAATACTGCATAGTATTACCTTCATTCCAGATGTGATGGCACATGTCTATAATCCCAGCACTCAGAAGGTAGACACAAAGTGGTCAAACATTCAAGGCCACTCTTGGCTACACAGCAATTTTGAAGCCAGCTTGTGCTACCTGAGATCCTGTTGCAGTAAATTAATAAATATAAATAATATATTCATACAACATACATACATAAAATTAGCTTCAGGCTGTGTTTAAAACATATATATGAAAATAAATTAATTTCCTGTTTAGACATTGGTTTGATCACCAAGATATCCAGCTATGCATATTCAAATATTCCAAAATAAAAAACACAACCCCTAAGCTTTTCAGATAAGAATAGAAAGAATACATAACCTGTAGTAAGTAGATACAAAACCCAATACATACTGATAAGCACAGGGGTAATTCTGAGACCATACAGGGAGCTTTGTTTCCTGATTGCATTTGCACCCATGTCTCAACAAGTGTTGAGACACTGGCTGTCTTTTGTAAGCTCCATCAAACAATTTAAATTTGTTTTACTGTGTTTAAGTGGACAGCAACTATTAATTAGAAAGTCAATTATGTTGATTCATCAGAAGAAGACATCTTTCCCAAGTCCTCACTAAGTACAGGAGGGTAAAAAAAAACATGGCCACCAAGTCACTGGATAAATATGATGGTGTCCCTAGGAACAATAAAAGTGAATTTGCGTTCATTTTTGTGGGTTCAACTTAGCTCTATGCCCAAGTGTTTGTGAGTCAAAGAGCAAGTTTATCTAAGCTCAGAGAAAGGAAAGGCCGTTCTGAATCATGGGACTTCCTAAGTAGAATGGAGTCTTGCATATATAAACTAGAAAGTACCTGGTCAAGTGAAATCCCTCAGAAGCCAGAGTTGCTTCCAAGGCCTTGCAACAGGTTGATGGATGCAGGACTGAAATCAGGATCTTCTGGAAAGGGTGTCTCCACCGTTGGGCAGGGATGACTCATGCAAAATCCATACAGCCATTCAAACAAAGCTTATTATGGTAGGACCACACTTCCCGTTCAAAGGTACCATTCAGCTAAACATCCTTGGATATTATGTATGTATTCACTTACTCAAGAGAGCATAACCCTCCATGGAGCTCCATGCCTTCAGAGAAGACATTTCTGCACACAGAGCAGAGCCATGGCACTGGGCTACCCATTTGGGTAGGAATCGAACAATGGGCTAGGAGAAAGCGGCCAGCTCACTTACCTCTATTCACACCTCTGGTGAAAAGGTCTTTGCTGGGCACAAAGATCTGACCCAGCCTGCAATTGATCTGAGGGCAGCATTGCGGGTACCCACACCCAGAGCTTAGTGTCTCAACTCAGCTGAACCTCAGAATCACCTGCGTAGCTCCTCAAAACTCCCAGGGACTGGGCTCCACCCAGACCAGTTTATCACAGTCTCCTGGGCAGGGAGAAGTAATACGCGTGAGTATTTTCTAAAGTTTCCCAAGTGGCCCTGATGTGTGCTGTCATTGAACCCCACTGCTATACCTAGGGGAGGCTCTTCTCTAATGCAAAGAGGTCCTGAGAGACCAGCCATTTAGAAAGAGTCCCAACTTCTCTTCAGACCTACTAGGCTAGCAGAGGTCTGACCTTCCTCTCCCCCAGCTACCCTTGCAATAAAATATGACAGTCGTCTATTTCACTTATCATTCACTCATTGTGTACCTCTCCTCTGTCACAACCCAAGAACTCAGAAATGAAGGAGACAGGCTCTTTCAGAAAACAGGAATGTTGACAGAAAAGTCAAAATGAATTTTGCTGCCCTCACAGGAAATAATACTGCCAGTGTGTCCATTTCCTTACAGTGGGCCAGATTTGATACTGAGGCTTTGTGTATTAACTTATTTGGGTCTCTACCCACCTCATGAGGTAGGTCAGATTATTATCAAGCCCATCTGACATGCAAGACTCCAGGGTATCAGAAACGCTGTGCCCTTTTGTTAAGACCTTTAGCATTTGGTAGCAGGCAACAAGCTGAAAGAGAGACGCAACAGAGGCAGCCTGGCTCAACCACCCTCACCTTGGCTGCATTGAATGAATGCATTCAAGTAGCATGAAGTCACAGCCAGATGTGGTGTCTACTGGCTGAGTTCAAGGCCAACATGGGCTGAATACTAAATTCCAGAATAGCCTTGGGACTGTGAGAACTTGTCTCAAAAAAAAAAAAAGAAAAGAAAAATGAGATCTGGGCTGAGGAGTGAGGTGAGCCAAGGAGTAAAGTGCTTGCCTTGTAGGCAGGAGGACCTGAATTTGATCCTCACAATCTATATTTAAAATGTCTTCAATTTAAAAAAAAAAAAAAAAAAAAAAAAAAAAAAAGATGGTGCTTGGTACTACTTCTAAATGGCTGGCCTCTCGGAACTCCTCCTTTGGTTTAGAGAAGAGTCTCCTCTATCTATGGTAGTGGTGGTACATAATCCACCATGTTTGTAATCCCTGTGCTGGGAAAGTGGACACAGGTGAACCTCTGGAGAGTAGCGGCCAGCTCAGATTAACCTACTTGGCAAGTTCCAGGTTAATAGTGACTGAGGTTGTATTGTGGCCTCCATAAACATATACACACTCCTCGTGTGCACTTACGCACACAGACTCACTTTCATGCACACACACACACACACACACACACACACACACACACCAGAAAGAAAAAAAATGAAAGAGTCACACAGGTACAAAAAGAAGGATGATACGTAGTCTGACGTAGCTGAAGATGGGACTGGAACTTAGAATTGGGGTCAGATTGGAAAGGGTCTTAAGCACTGGAAGTGGGGGTTCCTGTTTTTAGCTCTTAAAAGAGCGAAGGGCAAAGGGCAGCCATGGTTTTAAACTAAGGAGCAATGCTTTTAATGAAGAGGCAAGGACAGCTAGAAGGAAGAGGAATGAGGCAGAAACACCACTCCCAAAGCTCATGACAGCTAGCGGTGGTGGGGACGGACAGACTAAGAAAAACGCCTAGATGCCTCTTACTTAAATGACAGATTTTTCAGCTAATAGGTTAAACCACAGGAGAAAGGCAGCTCTAGTCTGTAACACCGACCTGGGAGGCGGTGGCCTGGCTGGAGGAGCTGAGGTCTCTGGAGAGGAGCTATAAGCCTATTCTGCAAGTGTTCCATTTCACAAAGCTTCCTGGCGGTGGCCAGTTGCCAAGAGGCAGGACAGCTAAACTGCTTCAGACCCTTCCTCTCTTGGAGATATTTTCCTTCAGAAATCCTAAATATGGAAACTTCCTAAAGTTTCTTAGACATGCACCGATTTTAGAATTGAGTTGTAATCTGAGGGGTAAACAAGAAGCACCCCAGGATGGTGATTTTCTATCATCGCTCCAAAATTAGAAAAGGAATTCTTTATACTGAAAACCGACCCAACCCGAAATCAGGTATACGAAAAAGGAAAAATAAAAAATATTCAGCCGGGCAGTGGTGGTACATGCCTTTAATCCCAGCACTTGGGAGGCAGAGGCAGGCGGATTTCTGAGTTCTAGGCCAGCCTGGTCTACAGAGTGGGTTCCAGGACAGCCAGGACTAAACAGAGAAACCCTGTCTCGAAAAAACCAAAATAATAATAATAATAAATTAAAAAACAGAAAAATATTCACACTCATCAGCGCCCACATGGTGTAAGTTCTATTTAAGGGCATGGTGACCCTGGGTGTGGATCAGGGTGTGTTTAGTTCTAGCCACGCCTTTTGCATCTTTATTTCATGACACTCTGTCATCTCACTTTTTGCTCTATTGTCTGCTTTTGTGTGCCATGTAAACTTGAGTAGCGAAACACCCGTGCAATGGTCACTCACTACTCAACTTCTCAACTTAGCCGTAAGTTACATGAGCAGAATGTAAGTGAATATGTAAACTGCGGTAATGAAATGATGGAATGGACCTTTTCTGATACCTAGCAGACTCCAGGGTAGTTTAAAACAACCTTCAAAGAACAGTTGTTCAATTACCAACCATTACTTTTTAAAAAGTGTGTGTGTGTGTGTGTGTGTGTGTGTCTGTGTGTATGTCTGTGTGTGTATCTGTGTGTCTGTGTGTGTCTGTGTGTGTGTCTGTGTGTGTGTCTGTGTATCTGTGTGTATATGTCTGTGTGTGTGTGTCTGTCTGTGTGTGTCTGTCCGTGTGTGTGTCTATGTGTGTCTGTGTGTGTCTGTGTGCCTGTGTGTGTGTGTCTGTGTGTGTGTCTGGGTGTGTCTGGGTGTGTCTGGGTGTGTCTGGGTGTGTCTGTGTGTCTGTCTGTGTCTGTCTGCGTGTGTGTCTGTGTGTGTGTGTGTCTGTGTGTGTGTCTGTGTGTATCTGTGTGTGTGTCTGTGTGTGTGTCTATGTGTGTGTGTCTGTGTGTCTGTGTCTGTGTCTGTGTGTGTGTGTGTGTCTGTGTGTGTGTCTGTGTGTGTCTGTGTGTGTATGTGTGTCTGTGTGTGTGTCTGTGTGTGTGTCTGTGTGTGTCTGTGTGTGTGTCTGTGTGTCTGTGTGTGTATGTCTGTGTGTGTGTGTTCGTCTGTGTGTCTGTGTGTGTCTGTGTGTGTGTGTGTCTGTGTGTCTGTGTCTGTCTGTGTGTCTGTGTGTGTGTGTGTGTGTGTGTGTGTGTGTGTGTGTGTGTGTAGGCCAGTAGAAGACATTTGATCCTCTGGAACTAAAAGTACAAGTGATTATGAACTGGGAGTGCTAGGAATCGAACTCCAGTCCTCTGAAAGAGCAGCTACAGCTCTTAAGTGCTGAGTCAGCTCTTGGCCCCTGAGGTTTCCCTTCTTAAATCTTACTCTCACTTGTAGGTCAATGGTCCTGTGTTTACTGTCATCCACGAGGCCCTGGGTTTGATTCCTAGCACTGCAGACCAATATACTAAAACAAAGATACGCCTTCCATTTTGGTCTCTTTTTAATAAGCATTTTAGGTCGAACTTGCTATGATGGTCAGTGCTCAGACTTCAAAGCAGAGCCCTTCTGTCTTCTGCAGATAAAGACGTTTGTGGTCTTCCAATTACTGCCAAGCAACTGTTCCAATCCCACCTATACCTTCAGCCTCTTTTGCACTTTGGTTTTTGAGGCAGAGTCCCACTTAAATTGCCCATGCTGGCTTTGAACTCACTCTTTATACAGGCAGGCCTTGAACTCTCCAGCCTCCTGCCTCAACTGCCAAGTAGCTAGGATGACTGGCCTGGTAAAATTTTTTGTGTCTGCCTGCCTGTCAGCCTGCCTCTAACCCTGTCCCTACGCCTGCCCCTCTTTCTCCCTCTCTCCTTTTCCCTCTCCCTCTTCCTCTCCCCACTGCCCCCTCACCCTCTCTCTCTCTTTCTTTTAGAAACAGCTAATGATTTGCTACTGCACCTTAGTAGACACTGTACTCTTAACCAAGAGCCACCATGCACACTGAGATGCCCATCATGCGCCAAGTGCCAGTTCAAATATTCAAAATATCTGCCGAAATGAGCGTAAGGCTCTCACCCCTTTCTGACTTGACACGCAGACATGGTGTCACAGCACTCCGCTCCTGCCCCCCCCCCGAACTCCCCTTTTCTTCTCATAAAGCAAAATGCATTTAGTCCTTCTCTAACAATCCCCATAGTCTTTAACGTCATCACCACTATTTCGACATCTTCCGAGAGACAAGACAAAAATCTCTTACCTGGAAGCCTCTAGAAAAAAATCAAAAATCAGCACACACTCACAATATACAATGGCATGGGGGTAAATATTTCCATTCCAAAGACAGAGGGAGCACAGAAAACGTTGTCCAGACAAACAAACCTAAACCATCAGGGAAAGCATTAAATCCTGCAACTGCAAGCCCAGCGTGGGGGGCTCACTCACGAAAGAACCATCTCAGTGGCAGAAGGTCTCGGTGACCTAGCTGCTATTTGAAATACTCATACAAGCCCACAAGCCACCCAATCAACCCCAGCCAGCCCCACTCTGTACCTACAGCTTTCCTTGGTGGACATCTCCCACCCCTGACATCTCCTTCATCCTGGGGTCTCCAGTGCAGTGTAAGATTCACCTGCACAGCTCCACACAATGGCCACTCCAAGTCTAATAGGAAATCTGACTCTGCCACACATTGCTTTCTTCATTGCTTTCTGAAACCTCAGCACCGAGTTTCCACTGCTCCTGCATCTCTTGAGCCTGCATAAGCCCCACTGCTAAGTCCCGCTGCCAATTCGAGATGTAACATTGGACCCCTAGGAGTGCAGCCATGGTGACTTCCATGTGCTGACCCCGGAAGCATTTCCCGTGGGGCTATTTTTGAACTGGGAACCCCTTTATCTGCATTCTTAATTTAGTCTCTCTCCTTTCAGATGAGTTTGCAATTTTATAAGTTGCAGCCTTCCCCCAGTGCAAGGTAACAGGTTTCTTTTTCATAGTGCTAATCTCTTCAACGATGACAACGGGCTGCAGACTTGCCTTGTCTACAGCCTTCAACAGCTTTCTTGGCCAAACAGCCCATTTTCATATCTCTCTGCCCATTTGCATCTCTATCTCGATTCCTAAGAGCAGTGAACAGAAACAGGTAGACTGAATTCCATCCTGTCTTGAGACCCTGCCCTAAGCAAATTACTTTTCAGTCCCACCTCACTTGTGGTCCCAGAACCCAGGCACAGTGTGGGCAGGATCCTTGCGCAACTGTGACTCTGTCTTTGTCTCTGAAACCTCCTAGGCTGAGACTGTCAGGGTTTCCTTTAGATCCTGCCTTTCCAAACTCTCCCCAGAATAGCCCATGAAGTAAGCTAGGGCTTTTCTAGCTCCAAGCTCTTCCATACTCTGCAAAGCAGCTCTGAAAACTTAGGAACCACATGGTCAGGCTTACTGTAACAACAGCTCCATTCTCAGTATCAACTTCCTGTAGCCGTTATTTTATTTATGCGCTGTAGTTATTAATGCCTGACCAAAAAACAACTTAAGGGAGGGTACGTTTAGCCTGACAGTTTAAGAGCACAGTCTGTCACGGTTGGGAAGAGTTGTCATGGGGAGCTTGGGGCAGCTGGATAATCCACAGTGAGGAAGCAGAGAAGGATGAGGGTTGGTATCCAGCTAGCTTTCTCTTTGTATGCAATTCAAGACCCAGTCCTACGGGATAGTGTTACCCTCATTCAAAGCAGGTCTTCCCTTTGTCTAAACCTTTCTGGAAACGTTCTTGTTGGCACACCCAGAAGATTGTTTCCATAATGATTTTAAATCTAGTCCAGTTGACAATGGAAGATTAGCCAGCACAGTTGTCTAACCCTCTAGGCAATGAAGTTAGCTGTGTACAGGAGGAGCAGTCCACTGTGAAGAGGTACACAGAAGGCCCTGGAGGTAAAAAATAACTTCCATGAAGAAAGAGCTGAGATGCCTCCATGGCCCCTCCGCTGGCTGTCACCTTCGTCTTCACAGCATGCGCCAATAGCCTCATGAGTGTGCATCTCTTGAGCCTGCATAAGTCCCACTGCCAAGTCCTGCTGCCAATTTGAGATGTAACATTGGACCCCCTAGGAGTGCAGCCATGGTGACTTCCATGTGCTGACCCTAGGGAAGCATTTCCCAGGTGATTATTTTTGAACTGGGAACCTCTTGATCTGCATTCTTAATTCAGTCTCTCTCCTTTCAGATGAGTTTGCAATTTTATAAGTTGCAGTGTTCCCCAGTGACCAAGAAAGAGAAGACTTGGAACTGTCTCTACACAATATGCTAGCACCACGCAAATGCAGACAGTGACAGCTTTCTAAGTATCTCTAAGATATTCCTGGTGGTCATTGGTGACTCAAAGTGCTCCCCCCATGGGCAGAATTACAGGCAAAGAGCCTACTGTCTGTTTTCTTTTTGGAAAGAGTAATGACTAGAAATATCCATCCATACTGACTCATGGGCTATGGCCAAGTATTTGACTAGGCAGACTTTGAAGATACATGAGTAGAAAAAAAAAAAAAAGGTAACCGAAATGTTCTAGGAACGAGACAGATGTAAAGAATGTGATGTTTCTGTCCCACGTGAATGTTCACCGAAAAGCACCCTCAGAAGTATTTAAATAACCAAGAAAGCAGATGACCCATTTTGCGAAGCCCAAACAGATTCTTATACTATCCATCCCTAGCACTGACTGAAGAGTTTATAACCAAAGTAGCCAAAGGATCAGGAGTTCAGGTACACGGTCCTGTACGCCAGAGTCATTGTCCAGTGCTCATTCTGCTGCAGCAAAGGCCAACACTCAGTCCCTAACAGTCCCTGTCCTGCAAGCTGGCCAGCCCATCACCTGGGAGAAGGTTAAGTATGATGAGTCTCTCCCGTCACTGGAGGGGCAGCTGCATTTGGTTCTTACTTGAATACATAACTTGTTCTGGCTATGGATTTGCTTCCCCTGCGTGCAGTGCTCTGACCAGACCCTCAGCCACCCTTTGTCCTCTCTCGTGTTAGTCCACACAGTACTCCTTCTCACCAAGGAGATCACTTTACAGCCACTGATGTGTGACAGTGGGCTCATGGTCAGGAATTAGTGGTCTAGTCAAATTCCCTATTATCCTGAAGCAGCTGGCCCAACAGAAGAAACACATCCTTTGAAATTGTATTAGCCAACTAGAAGTAAAACCTTCAGTCACTGTGTCCTCCTGGAAGCTATGCATGCTCTAGATATGGTGCCATTTCTCCAGTAGGTCTCACAGGAACCAGAAGCAAGGGTGGAAATGGGATAGGTACCGCCATTACTCTTATCGATTCACTAGCGGAAACTTTACTTCCGGTCTAAGGTCTCACGCTCTGCTCATCTACAAGTCTTGGTTCTAAAAAAGAATAATCCCAACCAAACTAGGGCCTAGTTCAGTGATCCAGCATGTACCTTGCATCTGTGAGGCCTTAGGTTCCATCCGCAGCAATGCAAGTAACAATAAAAAGGAAAACAATGAAGAAGAATGAGAAAGCAGAAGCTTCCACCAGAAACAGCTACAATCCCATTGGATAAGAAGCTGAAACAGAAACCAATCACTTAGGGGTCCTCAAACTTCTACATCAAAATATGAACAAAGGGCTGGTTCTAGTCAATGACGATCCTGGTTACCAAGGAGAAATTAGGTTGCTATTAAGGAAAAATAGGCTTGAAAAACACACCTCTAAACCAACCATAGTTGTCACGCACCTACAATCTGACCACCTGGGAGGCCGAAGGCTGGAAGAGGCCAGAGACGGTAAGTTCCAGGCTAGCCTGAGAAGTGAAACGTTGTCTCAGAAAATGGAAGGGAGGGAAGAAAGAAAAGCGGGGGAAGGAAGAGGAGAAGGAAAGGGAGATGAGGAGAGGGACGGGAGGGAGGGTCCTAGGGATTCTCTTACTATTACCATGCCCTGTGATTCAAGTCAGGAGACAGCTACAGCAAACTTCAAATGAAAGCTTGGGTCAGTCTGCCAGTCTAAGCCCACAGCTAGATGAAGTGTTTACAGACAGAAAGGAAATCCCCGATGGGTGAGGAAGAAGAAAGCTGGAAATACTAGCAGCAGCAGCCATGTGTCCCCTGGCTTACATTCTCCCTTTGTAGCTTCAATGATAGCTAACATAAATCACAGAATACAAGGAGTGAACACAAGCCAGGCATGGTGACACACATCTTCTGTAACTCCAGCTCTCAGGAAGCAGAGGCAGATATTCAGGGTTCAAGGACGGCCCAGGTTACAGAGTGTGTGCTAAAGACCAACCTAAGTCGCGTAGCAAGACCCTGTTTCAAAAGCAAACAAAGAAAAGCTGGGTGTGACGGCACAATCCTAGGGCTCGGGACACTGAGGCAAGTTTGAGACCAGCCTAGACTACATACAGAAGGAGACAGTTTCCAAAACAAAAACAACAGACACTTAAACCAAAATAGGACGGGAACAAACACTGCCAACTTCTTGGAAGTGTTTCTGTTTGGGTGCAAGACACTTCTATGCTAGAGAGGTTATTATTTGTCTGGAGACAAAACATGCTTCACTGATCTGAGACAATGAACTGTGGTGACCAGTTTACAAGTCAATGTAAATAGTCCTCAGTTATCCCAACCTCGTACACTTGATGTCTTGTGGGGCCATCTGCAGATACCATTGAAGAGTGATTTAGAGCATCTAAGCCTTAAAGGGCAGACCTGAAGCTTCTTATGGAAATCCGCCTAAGGTCAGCAGTTTCCAGCCTGACCTTTGTGGTGGTCCCTGAATCACAGTAAAGATGTTGGGAGTTCAGGAATGTATTTTATGTGTGGAAGAAGCAGGAGGGAGCAGCCATTTTAGGAAGCCAAAGTGATGTGTAGACCTCCAGATAAGAGAAAGTGGAACTGACTTAGAACTTGCTGTTTGTGCCATGAGAATTTCCCCTCACATCCTCCCACCTCCATCTGTCATTCAGGCATTGGGTATAAGGTTCAAAGCCATTGTGGTTTCTCAATCCATGGTCCCAGAGCCTGGCCCTGCTGGTATTGTCCTAAGAACACTTCCTGGCAACATTTAGACACCTCTCATCTCAAAGGTGTCCTCTCCAGCCAACTTCATCAGTCATGGGTGCCTTGACACACAGCTGGCTCTCAGTTGCTGAGCAAATAGGTGTGGAGCCTTAAAGGCTTAAAGATGTCAACTAGAGGCAGGCGTGGTAGCACACGCCTTTTAAGCAGCTTTGGGAGGAAACCAAACCTGCTGCTAGCTGGCCATTCAAAACTAGACAGCCTATAATGTTCAGTTGGTAGAACAACAGATATATCCCTTAATAGCAGCCATGATCACCCATAATTATTGCTCAACAAACACTTTAAATTCAACAGACCGGGGGCTGGCTGAAGAGATGGCTCAGTGGTTAAGAACACTGACTGCTGTTCCCAGAGGTCCTGAGTTCAATTCCCAGCAACCACATGGTGGCTCAAAACCATCTGTAATGGGATCTGATGCCCTCTTCTGGTGTGTCTGAAGACCACTACAGTGTACTCACTTACATAAAAATAAATAAGTCTTTAAAAAATAAATAAATTCAACAGACTGCTCTTTGAGCCATTTCTTTCTTTTATTTACAGTTTGTGTTCAATGCAAATCAATTCCATAACATGAGAAGTTACTATGAATCAAAGCATAAATACACAAACACAATATACAATCAGATAGATGTACAGCATTCAGGTATGAGGCAACGGGAGTGTTCATTCACACACACAGTAGCTTTGGGTCTGTGAGGTCTCCTTCTTCCCAGATAGGTTTCTAAAGATGGAGAAAATTACTCTGGTTATCAAGACTACTGTGGCCATATTAGATCCCAGAATGGATAAGCATCAGTGTGTGACCATGCGAACAAAAGATGTTTTTCAGGATATGTCTATGTTTTAGAAGGTATGTGTGTATCAAGGAAATTGGAAAAACTTACGGTAGAACCAAGCCCCCTTTCAGGCACAGGACCAATGTCAAACTATCTAAAAATATGAACTGATAACCAAAGTATTCAAAACGTGACTATTCTGATCCATGGTTTTGTTTTTCTCTTTTAAAAAAAAAAAGTATTTACAGAAATTGTATAAAAGACTTTGTGAATTCAATGAGAGTTAGCTTCCAGTCTTCACATCCCAAACGCTGGGTTTACAGTTCTGGCCCCTCTGCTTACTCGCCTGTAGAATTTCAAGACTCCTAGTTTTGCCTTGCTAACAGACCACACTTTCAATTATGAAAAGCCTTCCACATACGCCAAAATAAAAAGCAGTGTTTTGAAATTAGCTGAGGTCAACGAGATTCTGCTCTCTGGAACCAGTTTACTTAAATGAATTTGGTACTCGTCGTGAGTGAGAAAAGACAATGGGAAATGTCTACGTTTGGACTTTTGAAATCAGATTTATTCAGTGGTGGCTGGATTTGAGGGTGGATTCCAATCCATCATTGCCTGGCACATGTCAATTACTAATAAAGGTCAAATACAATGTCAGACCTAAAGCCACAGAAGGAGGGTGCAAAACGTTCAATTCCGAAGAGAACAGCCATAGTTCAGCAACGTGGAACTTTACCTAGAGCTTAGCATATTAAATTAGTAGTAATGAAACAACACATTGGGGATTTAAAGTAACACCTGGTAGTTCCTTCCAACATATACATAAATAGCATCAGAGAAACTTTTGAATATCACCTAACTGCATTACGGCCTTACAGGTCAAATGAACCAATGAAAAACAAATGGATCTCCATTCCACACCCCACCCTTCTCTCTACGTCACACCTATGCCCGATTTCCAGGGAGAGCTTTAAGTGTCCACATTTCCTAAGCCACATTCAAGGAAATCACATCGATTTTGGATGCTGTCTTCATCCTGGAACATAGAACTCCAGCAGATTCAACGTTGGCATCTCTCCGCTCTCAAACCCTTCACGCGCCCTTTAAACCGGTCAAATTTCGAATTCTCGGTGTTTTCTGTTGAGGTATGGTAACAGCCAATTGGATGTGGACCTGTTTCTTCCTGGTCACACTGGACTTGTGGTTGCCATTTGGGGTGTGTCTAGAAGATTGGGAAGTAGAGACGTTTCCTGGTCTGAGTCTCTAACAGTAGAGATGTAGCAGAGAGAGTGAGAGGGCCAGGAGACCAGCTGTGGACTGCAGGGAGCTGCCGCCTCCTCTGGTGGTGGCATTAGTTGGATTTGGGGCAGCAGAGATGCTCTGGTTACTGGAAAATGGTGCAACAGATGTTTGGTTGCAATAAATCTAAAATGCATAAGGAAAAAGAAATCACAGATAAATGTTCAGAAGGACCCACAGCTAACCCCGTTTGCGCTCTGTAATAGCATTCAATAGTCTCTGTGGCTGCGGTCGAAGTCAAACACAGGGTCTTAGGGACACTAAGTATTTACGCTACACCACTGAACTATCCTTTCCAGTCCCTGCTCCATCCTGAGATTGCCTTTTCCCAAACTGTTCTCTTAGCCACATTTTAAATTCTGAATTCTTGGAATCATTCTCACTTCAGATCTCACCAAAATGATTCTCTTTAGTTTTAAAACCGCCTCCACAGACACCTAAAGAATGCACATAGTGGCAACAACAGTTCTTGAAGCCCAATGTGGTGATGCACCACTATCTCAGCAACTGGAAAGCAGAGGCAGAAGAGTCAGGAGTTCGAGGCCAGCCTTGGCTATATGAGACGGTTTGTCTCAAAAATCAAAGAGTTTTCCAGACTACATTACTGCCAAGAGCCTGACAGTTTCTAGCTCTGCACAGTGTAATAAAGTATCTGCCTAATCTACTTTCAGATATTATATGGATTGGCTAGCGTTGCGGGCAAGGTTTCATGTTTCCCTAGACAAGGGGATATTTTAAAGTTGCTTAAATTTTTTGACTTTAAAATACTGTAACTGAGCCAGGTCAGTGGTTCCGATCTGTAACCCTAGCACCTGACAATGAAACCCGAGAGATCTAGACCTTAAAGCCAGCCTGGGTTTTACACCTAGACTCTGTCTCAAGAAAATAAAACCTGGGCTGGAGAGATGACTCAGAGGTTAAGAGCACTGGCTGCTCTTCCAGAGGTTCTGAGTTCAAATCCCAGAAACTACATGGTGGCTTACAACCATCTGTAATGAGATTTGATTCCAAAGGAAAATTTACATGTGGCCAAGAGCTGTGGCACACACCTTTAATCCTGGCAGTCAGGAAGAGGCAGAGGCAGGCAGGTCTCTCTAAGTTCTAGTCAAAAAAAAACAAAAAACAAAAAACAAAACAAAAAAACCCAGCCCAGTCCAGTCAGCACTACATAGTGAGGCTTATCTCAAAAACAATCAAAACCATGTATGTGGTGGGGGGGGGGGGAGGGGAAGGTGATGTGTGTATACATACACTTGTGTGGTGACTGAGGTCAGTGAGTTTGTTGCACCACAGTCCCTCCTGGTGTCTGAGTCTTTGGCTTCACACAGCCTGGGAAACATTGCCTTAAGGAAATATCCTTAGGGGTTGGGGAATTCAGCTCAGTGAGAGAACCCAAGGGCAAGGCTTAGGGTTCCGGAGAGGTGAAGAGGGGCGGGGAGGGATATCTTAACATTTAAAACTTAAAAGCACATTGTACCGGTATCCTATCTGCTCCTTTGAAATCTTGAAATTATAACCCTTCCCAAGCCCTCCAAAATTTGTCTTAAATTGAAAATTGGGGAGCTGACCACCCAGAGATGTAGCTCAGTAGCAGAACATCTGCTAGTCTGTACAGGCTCCTGGGCTCAACCGCCAGCACCACGGGCTAATAATAACAATGATTAATTTATTCTGAATCTCAAGAGCTATTGGAGAGTCCTTGCTCTACGGCAGAAGGATTTCAGTTCAAACATCCTCCCTTCGCATAAGGCAAGGTTTGGAGTTAAATTCCACCAGCCCATTGCCTGGTGACTAGCTAGATGCTGTGGCCAGGAACCAAGGCTTCCCCTGTGTCCCAGCAACCTAGTGGCATATTCACCGGCTGCTTTTGCAAGCCATGAAATGCACAGTCCGGCGAGGCACGTGATACTCTCTCCTTTGTCATGGAACAAAGGCTGATCCGAGGTTTCAGCCCTCGCTGAAAGGAGGGTTTGCCAGGGCTTGCTAGAGCTTCCGATTACAAGCAGGAGGGAGGGCGACGTGGCACCAAGTAAAGAATCTAGCCACACGTACTTTCGGCCGCCCCTTGATCCAAAGATAAGCCCTCCTACATCAGCGCTAGCTAGCTCCTTTTGTTCTACAGTTAAGGCCATTAAGCAAATATTGACGAAAGAAATGTGCAAATTGTATCCAAAGTAGACTACTCACGCCAAAATCCTGATCCAGTCAATTATACTTACTGGCTGCCTACTGTGTGTAAGATAGAGAATGTCCTATCAGGAAGTGGCATTTCCACAAAAGGAAAGCATTAATACGCTAAGTTGTTTAAAACAGGGAGCCTGTCTTAGGGGTACCCAAAAGTAGCCGTTCTTTATACAAAGAGCTTTTAGTACAGCAGGTGACAAAAAAAAACTAAATAATAATAAATAATAATTAAGAAAAAGGATCCCAATGCATCAATCTGAGTCTAGAGGTCCCCTCTAACACCATCAACAATTTTTACATGTTAATTATTAAATTGGCATTAAACAGGTTTTCTCCACCAAGCTCCCTTGATTTGCTTAACCAACACCTCCCTCTCAACATTTCTGAGGGAGGGGGTTGGAAAGAAGGGAATCTGAGTGAAACCAACCAGTTTCATGATGCCGAGCCCCTCCAAGATGGGGGGGGGGAGGGTCGGGAGGACTGAGAAAGGCCCCGGGGCTCAGCCAACCCACAACGAGAAGACAATGGGGTACAGTTACCCTGCCTGAGATAGGGAAGACGAAGCGTGTTTCAAACTCTTGGGCTGCTCTCCCAGGTGAGCCCGGAGCCTGGATCTCCAGGGACCAAACCCGGCGAGCCCAACTTTTCAGGGGCGAAGCCCAAGGGACATCCCTAAGCGAACCAAAGGCTGCGGAAATTCACCGTCTGCTTCTCTGAGTCCCGCCCGGGTCTACCAGGCTCAGCTCCAGACCTGGTTCTGGGCGCGGCGCCTTCACCCTTTCGCTAACGCAGCTAGAGCAGCGCCACCCATGGTGTTGGGGGGGCGAGATCTGTACCCGGGACAAATCTAAGAGAGGAAGCGGCTGTGGACTAGGACAAAGCCTGGCGGAGAATCGGGACACTAAAGTCCTGCCCTCCGTCCCTATAGTGCCAGTGGCTCTAGACTGAGATGGGGCCCCTAAGGTGGCCAGGGACCGAGGTGAGGGGTCGCACAGCGGGAGTTTGTGGCGTCGGGAGGTCCCTAGCTAAGCTTCAGGACTGAGGACTCGGGTGGGAGATAGAGCCACAACCAGGGCTTCCTGGGCGATCTCCAAACCGGTTTGGACGGTGGAGGATGGGCGTGTGCCACGCTCCCCAGAAGGGGACCGTCCCCTCTCTTTGTGTGGTTCTCAGGGAGCTCGAAGACCCTTCGTGGGAAGGGAGGGGGCGCTCTCTCGAGGGAGTCCACACCTCGAGTTCCCCAAGTCAGTTACACAAAATTCTCTCCCTATCCCAGTGCGTGGCCGGAGGTAGGGACTTAACCCCTCGTACACACACAGACACACACACACACACAGGACGCGGCCCCAGTGACACACTAAGAGCAGGGTCTCACCTGCGTGGGTAGGAGCAGTGCCAGAAGCAGCAACCCCAGCCCTAGCCTGGCCACCATCGCTCTGCCCATGTCCGCTCCGTCGGTGCGCGGCGCGACTCTCTGGATGTTCGGTTGCGTGGAGATCTGCTCGGCTCTCGCGGGCGCAGGCAAGGTGGGGAGCGCGGCCGGCCGGCGGGACCTTATATACCGGGACAGCCACAATAGCCGTGACGTGCGGCGCCCGCCCACCCGTGCTCTCCTCCTCCCCCGCCGCCTCCCCGCCCCCCAACCCCCTGTGCCGCTCTAGCGCCCCCTCCCCCACCGCCTGCACCGGGCCCGGGTGACTTGGGATGTCCCGGGGTGGCCAGCGCGGCAGGTGGGCGGACGCCCGGGGCTCTGGCACAGCTAGGGTTTCCCGGGGCGGGCTGCGTGCACAGGCGCGGGCGACTCCCACACGGGACCCGGGGCGAGCACACGAACCACACACGCCGCCCGACCCAAGTTTCCTTTGTTTCCCCGGCCCTGCCATCTTACCCCCCAACACGAAAAGTAGAAGCCGCGGGCGCCGCGCAGACTGCGGGGAGCTCAGGGCTGGGTTTTCTCAAGTGCCCGCTGCAAGGGGGAACTGGGCAGGCTTGGCAGGTCCCTGGGCCGTGGCGCTCGGGGTTGGCGAGGAGAGAGACCCGGCGCCGCCCGCTGTCCCTTGCTTGCTGCACCGCAGGGACCCCGGGTCCCAGCCGCTCCTCGCTCGGCTGCTTGCTTTGTGTTTGAGCTCGTCTAGTGCTGCATCCTGCAGAGCGCACCCGGGCATACCCCTACAGCATCCACCCGGACCTAGAGAACAACCAGCTGCGCTCGGTCACTGGGCGGGACACTGCGAGAGACTGGGTTTGGATCCCAATACTCTCCACGTTTCTGGGGACGCGCTTTTCCTGCCTCTGGCACAGTGCTTGCTCAGCGTTCGAACGCTTTCACGTTCAAGCCACCTTCCCCCATAGTGGCCGTTTAGTCATTTGACAAACCGATGCGAAAAGATTAGTCATCCGTCTGTACGTTTAAATGGAATCTTTCTTTCGACCCTTCGTTTTTGGAAACTTCAAAGTGAATTTTAAGATAATTTAGTGGTAGAATATTTTTAATTTTTTAATCACCTTTCTATTTAAAGTTTAGCCCATGTGTTTTTTTAAAAAACAAACCACACCTAGGAACGGTGGGAATTTGTTTAAATTTCAATTTTTGCAGAACAGCCTCGTAAAAACAAAGTTGGTTTTATGGGAGCAACCTGACAATGGAGTCCATAGTCGTTGGTTTGTGGCTGCGTTAGCCTGAGCCTTACCGGGTCAGCCACAGCCGCTCAGTAACTTTCCACGTGTGAGATGTGCTTGAGCACACAGGAATTTTTGTATAGCGCCAGTGAACTTTCCTGTTTAACAGTTACCACACTATATAGAAAAGTCGTTCTGTGCCCAGCTTCGGTGTTCCTCTCCCAGGGTGGCGCAAGGACTGACTCAATAGCGCCTAATCCCAAGGGCGCCGTCTTCAGAGCTTCTCCAGGACAGGCTATGGGACTACCCCTGGAGTTACTCCTGGCCTCCATTTGGTTTTGCCCTGGGCTTGTTTTTTCTGCCCCTCGCCTCAACTCTCCCTTCTTCCCCCTCCTTCCTCTGACTCCGTCTCCCTCCCCTTTCTTGGTATTAGCTTAAGGAAATGTGCTGGTGCCACCGTAATTAACAAAACAACCTCTGGAGACAGGTATCCAGCCTCAAATGCTGTGAGACCTTTTTTTTTTTTTTTTTTTTTTTTTTTTTTTTTTTTTTTTTTTAACTTTGGACAAAAATCTGGGACTTCTCCCCCTGTAAACTGAAGATCACTGCGAGTTCAAGGCCAGCCTGGTCTACATGAGCAAGTTCCAGGCTATCCAGGGTTACAAAGCAAGACCCTGTCTCAAAAACAAACACAAAGGACTGTTGTGTTTGTTGAGTCCTCCAGTGCCTACCTCTTAGCTCTCTCCCTTGGCGGCTGCTCCTTGGCTGGAGGTAGCAGGAAACAGAAAGCATTTACCTTCCCCCGCTTACCTCTCTGTGTGATTTGAAAACAAACTGAGCCAAAGCCCTAAACTGATGAAGTGTACAGGACTCATCACCTCCATAGAATTCTGAACTCCTTTTCCCATCTGCCCAGAAGCCCCCCTGGAACTTTCGGTGTTTGCAGAATGTTGGCCATTCTGTGCCCAGAAGGGGTGTCCTGACCTATGACCCATAAAGTCTCAAGTCTAAGACTCTAGAGGCTCTGCTTTGAACTGGCTGTTGGTGAGCGTTCTTCCTGCGTCTCCAGCATTTCCACGGTTCGCTTTTCTCTGAGCCAAGGATAGCTGAAGCCGCTACTAAAAGGAATCTAACCGCTTATCTCGGTTTTTCTACAGAAAATGTCCGATTTACATTTTATGTAGAAGCTATAGATAGCATGGGGTGGTTTTGGAACTGATTGTTCATATATTAATATGTGTGTGAAAGGTGGTAACTGAGGTCAGTTTTCTCCTCCTTCTCCTCCCCCTTTTTCTTCTTTCATGGAATTGACTATGAAGCTCTTTCTTGTTGCTGTTTGACAATCACTGTGTGAACTCTGAATCCTTCTACCTCAGCCTCTAGAACCCTGGGGGTTGCAGCATTCTGGACACTTTGGATGTTGGTCCTGGCCTGAGTAAAATTGTAATGGCAAGGTATACAATTCCTATGTGCCCAATGGAGAGGAAGGCTGGCCACCAGACAGATGCGGCACTCAAGAGACCATGGGTCCAGCCTGTTCTGCCAATTCCTAAGATCCTGTCTGACTTCTGGTGAGCTTTGACAGCTTCCAACACCTAGAACACAACACCTGTCAGGTGGACCTACGTGCAAGGAATGCAGCCCTAGGGAGAGCGCTCACCCACAGGACACACCAAGCTGCCTCTGCTGTTGCCATGGGCATTATTCTGTGGCTCTTAAATCGTGCTCCTTTCCCTCCAGAGCATCTCTGTATGTGGTGTTTCTTTTCTTTTTCCTTTCTCCCCTGCTCCATTTATTTATTGACTTACTTTCTTACTTGTTATTATTGGGTGTGTCTAGATGTGCACACGTGTGAAGGTGAGAGGGGTGTGTTCTCTTTCTAGCATGTGGGTTTCAGAATTCGAACTCAAGTCATCAGGCTTGACGGTGAGCACCTCTTCCGGTCAAGCCATCCATGTGGCTGTGTGGCCTGAAGCGCCCCCGTGTGGCGTCTTGTTTGTGCGTCTATGAGGTCAATAGCGCAGACAGCATGGGTATCCGGTTTTTTGCTTGTTTGTTTGTTTGTTTGTTTGTTTTTTATTCTGAGACACAGAGATGTTAAGAAACTTGGCCACAGCCACTGAACCAGTTATGATGCCACCTCTAACGTTACAAAGTTTCCTGACACGGGTTTCAAGTCCTTTCTGCTTTGCTGGGTGGATGACAGTACAGCTCAGTACTACAAATGGCCTAGCATGTTCAAGGCTCCGGGTTCAACCGGAGTATTGACAATTTAAAAAGAAAGGAGGAAATGAAGGAAGGAAAAAGGAAGGAAGGAAGAAAGGAAGGAAGGAAGAAAGGAAGGAAGGAGAGGGCTAAGGCAGTAGGATTGTAAACTCGGTGCTAGCCTGGAATCTTAGCAAGACCCTATCTCAAAATAGTAATAAAAGGGCTGGGGATACAGCCCAGGGTAGACCATTTGAACGTATGTACAAGGCCCTGGGTTCAGTCCCCAGTACGTGGGAGTGGAGGCAGAAATTCAGAGACTATTTCCACCCCATGCCCTCTCCACCTAACACTCAATATTGGATAGATGAACTAACATTAAAAAGTATGCTGGGCAGTGGTGGCACACGCCTTTAATCCCAGCAGTTGGGAGGCAGAGGCAGGTGGATTTCTGAGTTCGAGGCCAGCCTGGTCTACACAGTGAGTTCCAGGACAGCCAGGGCTACACAGAGAAACCCTGTCTCGAAAAACAAAAACAAAAAGGTTAGGTTAATTTGCATTTTGATTTTTAAAAACTGTCTTGTTTTAGGAAAATAGAAAATTAATAGAGTTGAATTACTTGACATTTTTAGCAAAATGGATGTGAAGCAATATATTGATACAATTTCCTACCTTTCAGCTCCAAGTCTGGAGGCAGGGGAAGTGACCAAGTGGGTTAGTATTCTGGCTAATGCAGTCCCAAGTCCCTGCTGAAGCCTGTTCAAACAGCTGGTGGCGTCTCCTGAACACTCTGTGGGGATGTGCTGCCCTCTGCTGGCCATGTGGATTGTTAGCACTCGTCAAAATGGATGGATGGATGGGATGGATGGATGGATGGATGGATGGATGGATGGATGGATGGATGAAATATTTTCCATCTGACAAAAAGTCCTGAATTTTTCATCCTGGGGAAGCTAATAACTACAGTGAGTTTCTTTCAGAGTTAGGTTTTTTCCCTATAGCTTTTTCTTCAATTTCTCCCAGATTGTCAGCTTCACCCAACAAAAAAACAACTGTAAATAGAAAGAGTCCAGACTGTTCCTAGATGCAAATTAAGTAAGGTGGCCCATGCTGAAGTGCCCTGGTGTGGAAGTTTTCCTATTGTTTAAGGAGATTAAAAGAAAAGAAGGAAACCTCTTAATGCCTTTGGCCAAAATGTAAGTTCAAAGTTTTAGGAACTGTTGTACTTCAAGGTTGTGAGGAAAAGGTTTTAGATCTGTAGGAAAAGACACATCTATTGCTGTTAATATTGCATGTCCCTTTCTGGCAATTCTAATGTTAAATTTAGTCGAAAGATAAACTGGTACAGCCAAGTGGTGGCGCATGCCTTTAATCCCAGGACTTGGGAGGCAGAAGCAGGAGGATCTCTGAGTTTGAGGCCAGCCTGGTCAGCAGAGTGAGTTCCAGGACAGCCAAGGCTACACAGAGAAACTCTGTCTCAAAATATCAACTACAATAAAACTGACTTGTACAAAGATTGATGTGCAATGATTACTTGCTGTTCAGTAACAGACTGAAAATCATTTATCCAAAAACTGAGGCTTAGCTAAAGAAATTAACATATCTATGCTATTAAATGATATGAAATCACTAGAGAGTGCAAAAGAACATTATATTCTCATATATCATATGTATTATGTGTATATACACATATAAATGTATGTTTATGTATTGCATGAAGAAATCTCTATGGTAATTCTTAACCTATTTTATTTTTACATGCATTTATTTATTTACTGGGCGAGGGGACATGTGGATGCAGAGAACAACTTACAGGAGTCAGTTCTCTTTTTCGGGGGGATCAAACTCAGGGCCAGCCAGCAGGCCTGCAGCAAGCTCTGCAGCCTGGTGGACTATAGATGACTCTGTTTTCCCATGGAGCTCATCTTGTGTTGGCCAGTTACTCCTGGACATGGAGCCTGCCCTGGAGTGTATTTTTATTGTTATATGTGAATGAGTGTTTTATCTGCATGTATGTCTGTGCACTACATAGTTGCAATGTCCAAGGAAGCCAAAGGGTGGCGCTAAATTGTACGGAGCTGGAAATGGTTGTGAGCAGACCAGGATCCTCTTAACTGCTGAGCCATCTCTCCACCCCCAAACATTTTCTTTTTCTTTTTTTTTTTTTTTTTCTTCTTTTTCTTTTTCTGTGTTAAACAGGGTCTCATGTACTCTGGCTTTGACATAGCTAAAGCTGACCTTAAACTTTGTTTGTTTTGTTTTTTTGAGTAGGATTTTTCTCTATGTACTCCTGACTTTCCTGGAACTCAGTATGTAGTCCAGTCTGGCCTTGAATTCACAGAAATCCACCTTCCTCTGCCTCTCAAGTGCTAGGAATAAAGGCATGCACCACCATTCTCAGGTCATGATAAATTATTAAGTTAAAAAAAAAAGTAAGACCCGGGGCTGGAGAGACGGCTCAGCAGTTAAGAGCACTGCTTTCTCTTCCAAAGGTCCTGAGGTTAATTCCCAGTGCCCACGTGATGGTTCACATCTGGTGCCCTCTTCTGGCACTCAGGTGTACATGCAGAAAGGACACTCATAAATAAATCTTAAAAAAAAATAATAAAAAAATAAAGTAAAATCTGGAGTTGATGAGATAGTTCAATGGTTCAGATTGCTGGCTGCTCTTCCAGAGGACCCAGGTTCAATTTGCAACACCTACATGGTAGCTTACAAGCTTCTGTTACTCCAGGTCATGGGCCTCTGACCCCTTCTCTTCATCCCCATGGGCGCTAGGCATACAAGTTGGTGCATAGTCAGCGTATATACAGACGAAACACTCATATACATCAAAAAATAAAGAAATAAAGCTTTTAAATCTTAAAGTACAAGAGTGTTATTCCAGCCCTCAGAAGACTGAGGCAGCAGGAGTACCATGACCTCAGTGCCAGAATGGGCTACAGACAGAATACGGAGTTCATTAGCCAGCCAACCAAGCTGAAATGCCAAGGTTCAGGGCCAGACTCTGGCTCAAGGAAATAATAAGATAAAGATTAACAGAGGAGGAAGATACCTAGCCTCCAGCCTCTCCAAAACTGGTATAGACATATAGACATACAAACTCAAAAAGAATTTTTTATGATGTGGGTTGCTCTGGTGCTGTTTGTATTCTGATGTTAATTCTGCTTCCCCAAGAGGGGCTGCCCCAATAAAGAGTGGGTTAATTACTCATGTGAACCTGCTCCCCATGTTAACTGGTCAAATAAAGGCTTTTAATAAAGGAAAAGTGGGGCTGGGGGTTCTCGAGAGTGGGAGAAGAGGAGAAAACGAGAGAGAAGAATATAAAGGAAAAAGAGGTTTCCAAAAAAGATAGAACAAAACCACGTGGCCTAGAGAAGCCACAAATAACGAGAGATCTCATAGCTGGGGAATAGATTAGTGCAGTGGTAATTCTGCCCAGTCTACGCATACAGCTTATAAACATTATAACTAAGTTATATGTTTTTTGCATGGGCATATTGGGGTTGGAGATTTACTATAACAAATTGGCACCCAACATGGGGCTTAGAACCCAACTAACCTGAGATAAAAGTCCACTGCCCACCCTGTCCCCTGAATAAACGACTGGGGTGACGATCTAAGGCGACAATATATAGATTAAAAGCTGACTGTGTCTGAGATTAAAGGCATACAACCAGACTAATAGATCTCCTTTTTGTGAGGCTCTTCATTATCTCCCCCAAAGTTTCAGAGTAAGTCAAATTCACTTCAAATTCATTACGCAGATGAGGGTGGCCTTGAACTTCTGGGGTGGGTTTAAAGAGAATAGACACCTTGTCATTTACCATTGCTACAATATTTATTCTCTTAATTTATTCTCAAGGCTCTCTGTGTCTACAGAGAGCTGCAGAGAGGCTCCCTCCCCAAGCCCCAGACAGACAGCTACAGCCAGGCACAGCACCCCAGCATGGAGCTGGGACTTGCTGCATGTTGAATTCTCTGAGCCTAGGGAGGGATTGAGGATCCTAGACCACAACTGCCTGAGAGGTAGTTTTCTGGCAGACACAGTGAGATGATCAGGGCATCTATGCCCAGGGAGCCTTTCAGTGCTTGCTCCCTGTATCAACCAGTCTACACAGGACACAGGACAGCCAGACCTGATCTCTCGACTGAGACCAGAGCACATCCTGCCAGCTACAACCCAAACAAAAGACAGAGGGCAGACTCAGAAGCACAAAAGCCACGGGTCCTTCTACTGTCGGCCCCTTCATGCAAATAAAAATATTGGAGAAGACTGCAGTGTCCTAAATCAAACAGCAGAGGGAGACAAAGATACAAAAGGCTCCAGGTCAGATGACAAAAATTATGAATTAATATTAAAGATATATATATATATATATATATATATATATATATATATATATATGATATAAATGATAATTAAAGATGAGAAACACAATAAATACCTTTTGGGCTTTATGCGATGATATTTTGAACAGTTCCACAGGGTGGATTTAAAGGAAATAGACGCCTTGTCATTTACCACTACTACAGTATTTACTCTCTTGATTTATTCTCAAAAGACGGGGCCCTAAATAAAAAATTCCATGCCTTAAAAAAAGGAATTAGAGGAAACACTGAGATTATCTGGGGAATAGAGTAGTGCAGTGGTAAATCTGCCCAATTCAGACATACAGCTCATAAACATTATAAGTTGTGTATTTTTGCAAGGGCGTGTTGGGGTTGGAGACTTACCACATCATTTTTAAAAACAGGAGCCGTGCTGGAGATAAAGGTTAGCTGGCAGAGTGCCTGCCTAGCATGCACGAAACCCTGCGTTCAATTCCTCCAGCCTTGTGTAGCAGGTGTGGTAGTACATGCCTGCAGCCCCAACACTAGAAAAATAGGAGGATCAGAAGTTCAAGGCCACCCTCAGCTGCTTAATGAATTTGAAGTGAACTTGACTTACATGAAACTTTGGGGATGTGGGGAGATAATGAAGGGCCATACAAAAAGGGGGTCTATTAGTCTGGTTGCATGCCTTTAATCCTGTTGGGGTTCAGGAATTGCCATACAAACCACTCAAACTCTGGACTCTGTTAAACAGGGTTGGTTTATTGATCACACATCCCAAGATTGATCTATCGGGATCACAGCCTAGACTCAGGAGCTAAGGCTGGACCTGGAACATTTCTCAGGGCCAGCTTATAAAGTAAAAAGCCGCAGTGAGCTCATACACAGCAGGGCAGGGTGGGCGGCCCTGACTCAAGCTATCTTGGCTAGCAAGCCAGAACAATTCTAACCCGCCTTTACTCTGATTGGTCCTAAGTGGAATTTATGGTTGTGGAATTTCTTAAGAACATACAGAACATACAAAGCAGAACAGGGTGCGTGGTCAGCACGACCCTGTTTTGAGTCAAGCTATTTTCTGTGTCAACAATATGAACAATATGAAACAGCCGACAGGCATATTATAGCAACAATATGAAATGTCTGGCAGACACGGAACAAAATGGCTGCAGCTAGGCTAGTGGGGCAGGCCTCAACTAATCCCAGCACTTGGGAGGCAGAGACAGGCAGATGAGTTCAAGACAGTGAGTTCAAGGCCACATCTACTTAGCAGGTTTCAGGCCAACCAGTGACTTGGTGAGACCCGGTTGCAAAGGAGAGAACATAAAACACAAAATTCCTAACAATGACTACACTACAATACATCAAAGAAGAAGGCTTTCCGAAGATGCTGCTGGTGGTCCTTGCCTCTGAGGAGGAGAATTGGCGGCCAGAGCTCAGGAATGACATGTCCTTGTAAACCAGCTGCACCATCACTTACTCACAAAACACAAAATAATTTGAATAAATTAACAAGCAGTGCATTCTGTGACCTTGGTCTCCCCAACTCACACAAAACACACTTAAAGGAAGCCCACTTTCTCTTCCCTGTGGCCTCAGGATTTCGTTCCCAGCCTGCCTCGGGAGCTCTCTGTCCATCCATCATTCAGGGGTTCTTGGACAGAAATTCTAGTTTCTTCTCATTTCACCCACTTGTCCTATAACAACCGTGAGACTACATTCCTTCAAGTAAAGATGTTTGTCTCTGTGTGTCTGTCTCTTTCTCTGCCTCTGTCTCTCTCTCATACACCACACACACACACACACACACACACACACACACACACACACAGTTTATGATTAAAAACTGAAGAAAACACGGGAACTGAGCTATGGAAAGAGAGCTCGCCCGACATACATTAGATGCCATGTGCTGCTCTCCCTGCAGTTTCTGGAATTATGGAGGTTGTGGAAGCTTCTGAGGATAGACTCAGCCTTTAGAGGAGGCCTGAGCTGGACATTCTTTTTGATTTAAAAAAAGGGGAGGGGGGCTCCTCCTGCAGCTCCCACCCACCCTGGGGGGCTGGAGGCAGAGTCCAGGCCTAATGGGGATAATTAAGTTCTAGAAATGAAATCCCGTTCTCACCTCACAAAAGGAGTCTGCAAAACCTGGTCCAGAATGCAGTGGCACAAGACACTGCCGGCCGAAGCCGGTGATCCTCGGCTCAGTCCCATGATCCTCTGCTCAGGAACAGTGAAATCCGAAGAGTGTAAGAATCTGTGCATCTTTTACGCCTCGTGGTTTAGTCCTGTTTTTTTACAGCCTTCCGTTTTCTTCAGTGTGGAGGCTTTAGTTTGGTGGTGGTTCTGGGCACATTTAGCTTATGTGCTCTTGCCGCTAAGAGACAACCCAAGCTCCTTTCTCGGATTTTATTATTCTGCTGGGGCTAAAGCAACAGCAACTCTTAGGCTGTGAGAGATTAGTGCGGTTTTAAGTTGGCTGGAAAGTTGGATAAAATATTTTTATAACCCAGAACAATGACATGTTGAAGGAGATGTTACAGGAACCTGAAACGCGACCACATTTCCCATCTGTGTAAAATCCCGTTAACAGGGCTCTTCCAGGAGCGCACTCAGCATATCTAAAGCAGATGCTGACTTACATCTGGTTCGATACAATGTTACCATGTCACCCTAAGGAAAAAGCATTCGTTCTTCTGAGCCATTAAAATAGGGCCAGACCGATTTAATTATCTCTGCTGAAGATGCCTTCATTAAAGTCATACAGAGCTCAGATTTAAAACACAAAGGTTCTTCCCAATATTCATGTATACATTTATTTGCAAGTAAAAGTAATACAGAGGCTGGAGAGATGGCTCAGCAGTTAAGAGCATTGGCTACTCTTCCAGAGGTCCTGTGTTCAAATCCTGAAGGCTCATAACCTTCTGTAAGTCCAGTCCCGTGGGATCCAGTGCCCTCTTGTGGCTGGCTTCCACCTGCATCAGGAACACAAGTGGTACACAGAATTAAATGCAGGCAAAAAAAAAAAAAAAAAAGCAGGGTTTGTTTGTTTGTTTGTTTGTTTTTAGAGTAATGCATGTTCAATGCAGAAAAATTTGGAAACTATATAAAGATATAAGAATATTGCAGAGGTGAGTCACACCTTTAATGATATCACTCTGGAGGCAGAGGTAGGTGGATCTTCTTAAGTTCAAGGCCAACCTTGTCTACAAAGTACATTTCAGACCAGCCAAGGCTATATAGTGACACTGTGTGGTACTTTGAATATGCTTGGTCCAGGAAGTGGCACCATTTGGAAATGTAACTTTGTTGGGGTAAGGTGTGTCACTGTGGGCGTGGGCTTTAATACTCTCATCCTAGCTCCAGTCTCCTACCAGCCTTCAGATGAAGATGTAGAACTCTCAGCTCCTCCTGCACCATGCCTGCCTGGACTCTGCTATGCTCCTGTCTTTCTGATAATGGACTGAACCTCTGAACCTGTAAGCCAGCCCCAGTTAGATGTTGTCCTTTATGTTAAATGTTAGTAAATCCTTA
This sequence comes from Arvicanthis niloticus, assembly GCF_011762505.2. Lineage (NCBI taxonomy): Eukaryota > Metazoa > Chordata > Mammalia > Rodentia > Muridae > Arvicanthis > Arvicanthis niloticus. The sequence continues at coordinate 14,428,578 of NC_047677.1, forward strand.
AGACAAACTGTTTCAAAACAAAGCAAAAATAACAAAAAAATCAGACATATATATGTATGTATACATACACACACATGCACACACACATGTATATATATATACGTATATATGTGTGTGCATATGTGTATATATATGTATATGATGTAAAGGCTGGGGATACAGCTCTCAGTAGAGGTAGAGCAGTGGTTTTAGCTTCCAGTATTGTCCAACCCCTCTCTCAGTTCTAGCCCACTAACTAGAGATAACCAGTAATGACATCTGCTTTTTAGACAGGGTCTTCCTATGTAGCCCAGGCTGGCCTAGAGCTTAATATGCCAAACTGCACATGTGAAGGTCAAAGGACAACTTTCTCTTTTTTGTTGTTGTTGTTTTTTTGAGACAGGGTTTCTCTGTGTAGCCCTGGATGTCTTGGAACTCACTCTGTAGACCAAGCTGGCCTCGAACTCAGAGATCTACTGCCTCTGCCTCCCAAGTGCTGGAATTAAAGGTGTGTGCCATCACTGCCTGGCGAGGACAACTTTCAATAATCAGTTCTCTTCTTGCACCAGTTGGGTTCCAGAGATTGAACTGAGGTCATCAAGCTTGGTGGCAAGTGCCCTTAACCACTGAGCCATCTCACTGGCCCCTATCTCTATACATTTTTTAAAAAAAATATTTTCTGTGACCAGAGCTAGAGAAATGGCTCAGCAGTTAAGTTCACTGGTTGCTCTTGAAGAGGAACCAGGTTCAATTCCCGGTACCCACATGAAGCTCACAACCATCTGCAAGTCCAGTCCCAAGATATCTAACACCCTATTCTGACCTCCTCAGGCACTGGCACACACGTGGTACATAAACATACATGCAGACAAAACACCCACATACATAAAATAAATTGCCAGGCATAGTGGCACGTGTCCTTAATCCTAACACTTGGGAGACAGGGGCAGGTGGGTCTCTGTGAGTTCAAGGCCAGCCTGGTCAACATAGTGAGTTTCAGGACAGCCAGGATTATAGAGAAATCTAGATAGATAGATAGATAGATAGATAGATAGATAGATAGATAGGTAGATAGATAGATAGATAGATATCTTATGTACAAGATCCAGATTTTAATCTCTAACATTGAAAAAAATATATGTTTAGGGGCTAGTTAAACGGGCTTGCTGCCAAATCTGGTAACCTGAGCATGATCTCCCTAGTCCACATGGTAAAAGGAGAGAACCAGCTCTCCGAAATCTGTCCTCTGGCCTCCACGTGTGCGCTACAGCATAAGCACATCTGTGATAAACGCACACTTTGAAGGACCACGTGTATGTGGAAAGACAAACTGAGAACTGAGAGTTGAGGTTATGGATTTCATACTTGGTTAGTCACAGGGCAGTGATCACGCACGCCTTTAACCCCAGCACTCAGGAAGCAGAGGCAGGCAGATCTCTGAGTTCAAGTCCAGCCTGGTCTACAAAGTGAATTCCAGGACAGCCAGGGATACACAGAGAAGCCTGGTCTTGAAAAACAAATAAACAAACAAACAAAAACCCCTAAGTGCTCAACAGGATTCGGCTCTTTAACTTCCTGTCCTGACTTCTTTCATTAATGGACTACAATGTGTAATATAAATAAACCCTTTCCTTCCTACGTTGCCTTTGGTCATGGTCTTTAACGAAACAACAGAGATGGACAAACTAGGATGTGTGTCCTCAGTGGCCATCTTACCATTTAGTTCTGGAAGACAAGGAGAGCAGTAGCCAGATTCTGTACTGTTTTGGAGGTCACAAAGGCCTCCCTGATGGACAGCTAGCTCACAGGGAGGTAACCCACACAGGACATCAGGATTTCTTTTCTTCTTAAAAAACAATTATATTTCTTTTTAAAATTCTATTTATTTATGTATGAGTGTTCTGTTTGCATGCCCAGAAGAGGGCATCAGATCCCAGTATAGATGGTTGTGAGCCATCATGTGGTTGGTGGGAATTGAACCCAGGTCCTCTGGAAGAGCAGCCAGTGCTCTTCATCACTGAGCCATCTCTACAGCCCCTTGATTTCTTTTTACTTATGTGTATGTTTGTGTGTCTGGCTGGAGAAATGGCTCAGCTGTTAAGAACACTGACTGCTCTTCCAGAGATCCTGAGTTCAATTCCCAGCAACCACATGGTGGCTCACAACCATCTGTAATGGGATCTGATGCCCTCTTCTGGTGCATCTGAAAACAGCAACAGTGTACTCATAAACATTTGTGTGTCTGTATGTGGCTCTGTGCATTGGAGTGCAGCTGCCTGCAGAGGCCAGAACAGGTAGTTGTGAGCTACCTGTCATGTATGCTAGAAACCAAACTCAGGCCCCACACAGTGGTTGCTCTTAACAGCTGAGCCATCTCTCCAGCCCCGTGGATTTTCATTTAGCCACCTATGGCTTCTGGGGGCAAATTTGACCACCAATGCAGAGTGCCTCTGTTCAAACTCTTTTTTTTTATTGGCTTACCAAGCATAATGTTTCCTTATGGCTGTGTCATACATCCTTAGTTTTAATGGACCCTTGCATCTACCCAGTTCTCCAATCCCCGATTAAATCTTTCTATCTCCAGTATTCCTCTGTGGGGGTTTGAATGACAATGTCCCCAATGTTTGGATACTTAGTCCCCAGTTGGTAGAACTGTTTAGGAAGGGTTAGGGGGTGTAGCCTTGTTGGAGGAGGTGTGTTATTGAGGGCAAGCTTTGACACATTATAAGACTCATGTTACGAGCACTGACTGTTCATCCAGAGGTTGTGAGTTCAATTCCCAGCTACAACACGGTGGCTCACAAATATATGTAAGGATCTGATGCCCTCTTCTGGTGTGTCTTAAGAAAGCTACAGTGTACTCACATACATAAAATAAATAAGTCTTTAAAAAAAAAAGACTCATGTTGCCAGGTGGTGGTGCACGCCTTTAATCCCACCACTAAGAAGGAAAAGCAGGAGGATCTCTGTAAGTCTGAGGCTAGCCTGATTTACAGAATGAGTTCTGAGACAACCAAAACTATACAGAAAGACCCTGTCTCAAAAAAACAAAACCAAATGACAAAACAAAAAATAAAGAAGAGTCCAAGTTCTCTCTCTCTTTCTCTTATTCTCTCTCTCTTTCTCTCTCTCTCTCCTTTGTGCTTATGGATCAGATGTAAGTTCTCAGCTACTGTACTGTTCTAGCCCCATGCCTGTTGTTCCCTGCCATGATGGTAATAGACAGTTGTAAGATATGTGATCACACTGTGAATCCTGAGATTTTGTTGTTCACTGTAAAAACCTGTTTCTAGTTATAGTTGGCTCAGCCTTAGCACACACCTTTAATCTCTATGGCTGGAATACAAACACACCCTTAGCACACATAATCCCCATAAATGAAGGTAAAGTTAGTTTGTAGAAAGAAGCAGCCCGGGCGGTGGTGGCGCACGCCTTTAATCCCAGCACTTGGGAGGCGGAGGCAGAGGCAGGCGGATTTCTGAGTTCGGGGCCAGCCTGGTCTACAGAGTGAGTTCCAGGACAGCCAGGGCTACACAGAGAAACCCTGTCTTGAAAACAAAAAAAAAAAAAAAAAAAAAAAAAAAAAAGAAGGAAGCAGCCATGTCTGAACGTGGTGTCTAATTGAGGGACAGACAAAATGACATATCAGGGAAAGATTTGACAGAATAGGATATGCCCAACTCTCCCAAGAAGAGGAAAGGAAAGCTATAAGAGAGAGCAATAAAGAGGAAGAGAGTTTTCCTGGAAGAGTTTAACAAAAAAGGTTAAAGAGAGAACAAGCTAGACACAGGCTAAACTCCAAGAGAATGAGGAGTCAGAAGATTAGAACATATTGCTAGAGTTAGTGTGAGGCAAGCAGAGCAAAAAGTCAGAGGCTGAGAGACAAACCAGATTGAGTCAGTCAGCTTGGCGAGGAGTTTTGAGCCAGAACAGTTGAGTAAACTAGGCAGCCAGTTCAGAAAGAACTAGGAAGGGAGGAAGGGTGAGTTTACTCAGCAGCAAGTCTCAGAGGCTGAAAACATTCTAGGCCTAGTTAAGATTGTACAGAAGCTAGTTGTTTCCAGGACTAGGCCTAGATTAGCAGATGGAGGCAGTGAGTCTCCAAGATGACAATTAGGTGAATAAATTACTTTTTCAATAGCTTTACTCTCTGAACTATAAGCCCCAAATTAAGTGTTCTTTTACAAGTTACCTTGGTTATGATAGACCAGGATATCCTTGAACTCAGAGATCCACCTGCCTCTACTAAAATTAAAGGTGTATACCACCACACCCACGATAGGTACAGGTCTTCTTTTTCTCTAGATGTTTTTGTAAAATGTTTGTCAATTTTGATGTCAATTTTACTTATCTTTTCAAAGAATCTATTTTTTTTGTTTCATTGATTCTTTGCATTTTTTTTAAAGTGTCCACTTCATTAATTTCTGCCTGATTTTTTTTTTTTTTTTTTTTGGTTTTTCGAGACAGGGTTTCTCTGTGTGGCCCTGGCTGTCCTGGAACTCACTCTGTAGACCAGGCTGGCCTAGAACTCAGAAATCCACCTGCCTCTGCCTCCCAAATGCTGGGATTAAAGGCGTGTGCCACCACCGAGTAGCCTGCCTGATCTTAATTATTCCTTTTTACCTACAGATCTTCTGAGTTTGGTGGCTTTCCTACCCCTCCCTGCTTATCCTAGCTTGGTTTATTCTTTCCTGTGGCCTGATGGATGTGTTTGTCTTTTCTCATCAGTCTGAAAGATTTTTTTTTAATTTTTTTATCTTATTTTATGTGCATTGGTATTTCCCCTGTATGTGTGTCTGTGTGAGTGTCAGGTCTTTGGAGTTACAGACAGTTGTGAGCTGCTGTGTGGGTGCTGGGAATTGAACCCCGGTCCTCTCGAAGAGCAGTCAGTGATCCAGCCCTGAAAGATTCTTTCAAGGAACACTACATCTTAGTAAGACCATGAATTCCTTAGTCTGTCTTTATCACATAGTTTTTCTTTCACCTGTTATAACAGCATTAGTGTCCAAGGATCACAGAACAATGATACCCCAGATTCATGGTATACAAAAACAAAGAGCGTTTATTCAGCTGGATTTCCTGCATACAGAGGTCTCCCCATTTGGGGATGGAGACCTCTGGTAGACTCACAGACCCAGCTTTTATTGTCACTGAGGGGAATTCCTTTTACCTTGATCAGTTAGTTCTATCTCTAGGTGTCTGACTGATTCTACAATCGGTCAGGCTCTGAAGACTTCCCAGGGGCTTACTCATTCTACCTACCTATTCTTAGGTCAGGCCAGATGACAAGTTGTCCTTGGATTGGCTGCCGGAGGCTGTGGTTGGGTGACCACAGATTCCTGGATCCAGGGTCTCATTTCTGGGAAACAGAAACTTAGGCCTAGCCTTCCAAACTGCCAGTTTGCTTCCTGTCATGGAGTCAGCCTGGCTCAGGCTAACCCAGTCCTCTCAACAGAACAAGATTTAGGGAACGTGCTGCCCTGGTGGAGGTTGAACCTTTTGGAGTTCATTTCTGTCAGCACCCGCAGTGTGGAGGAGCTGGCCCCTCCCGTGTATCCTCTCGGCTCTCCTTGGCTGAGTTAGTACTTTGTGTTGGAGAAGCATATGGAAACCTTGGCTTTCTGCGGCAATCTGTCCTCTACAGCATCGGTGTGTGAGTGAGGGGAGGGAGGGCCGTTACAGGTCATTGCTTGGTAGTTGGTTTTCATTTATCTCACTCTGCCTCCCCACACTCTACCTCCACCTGTCTTCCTGAAGAGCCAGTGTGAGGAGAAGCACGTTCTGGGAAGATGGACAGGGCTCTCACTGGCTCAGGCTGCTTAGTCCAGGTGCCAGTCTGTGCCAGGCCTCAGCAGCTCCCTCCTTCTCTGCAGAGGTCTTCGCTAGCTTACCAAATTCACTCACAGATGTTGTCTCTGGCAGAAAGAGATTACGGTGTGTTTTCTCTCCTCGGCTTTGATCAGTGAGCCTTCTAATCTGACATTTTATCCCCAAGTTTTTTTGTTGTTGTTGTTTTTGTTTTCGTTTTGTTTTATTTATTTTGTATTTGTTTTTGTTTTTGTTTTAAGACCAGAATCTTATGTTTCCCAGGCTGGCCATTTACTCTCTACATAGCTAAGGGTGACCTTGAACTCCTGAACATTTTACTTCTACCTCCTGAGGGCTGAGACTGCAGGAATGCACTGCCAAGCCTGGTTTATGCAGAACTGGGGAATCAGACTTGAGACTTCACCCACACTAGACGGGTATGCTACCAAGCTCTTGAGCCCCATGTCCAGCCATTGAGTAAAATTTCTTTGTTTTTTCCCCAGAGCTGAGGACTGAACCCAGGGCCCATCCCCCAACCCCGAGTAAAATTTCTAAGTTAGAAAAATATCACAGGCAGGAATTGTTGAGAGGCAGTTTTTGAGTCCGGCAACCACACACCTGTCCGTGAGATTGACTGTGTATTTTACACTCACAGGTATCTCCTCAGACTACCACATCCAAGCACCCCATGGCCTCTATCTAGCAGCTAGTAGACTGGAATATTAGAATATTGGATTGCATTATCCTATATCACCAAACCTAGAGCTGTGGGAATTGTGAAATATCCAAACGGGTTTGTATGGACAGCTCAATCTCAAAGGAACTAGAGATATGAAGATATGAAAGGTTAAAAACATGTTGCTAGCCAGGTGTGCTGGGGCATGCCTGTGGGGACAGAAAGCCAGACTGCAGGTCCAGGCTGTCCTGGAACTCATAGTGATCCTCCTGCCTCAGCCAGCTGGGATGCTGGGGGTCAAGCCCAGGACTTCACATAACCAGACAAGTACTCTGCCACTGGAGTATGCCTCTCAGCCCACCAAGTCATTGCTTACAAAGATCACTGGTTACCTTGCTCACTGATGTGGCAAATTCTTGACCTACAATATAAAGAAGGAGGGTTTATTTTTGTCTCATAATTCCAAAGTGTGCCCTTCCCCCAGGCCTGAGCAGGCCTGCAAAGTCATTTGCCACAATAGACCAAGCAACAGTAGGACCTAGGAGAGGCATTGCATTACCAGCCTTGGTGCCTTGGAACCTGCTACCTGAGCTAAGAAGAATGGACTGCCTGCTGAGCTAGCCTTGACACCTTCCAGAACTGCTATCTCCTTGCCCGGCCCCTGGGCTGAACCGAGAAGAGACTCTGGGGGATGGGGCTTCCCCTTTATATGTGAAAGCAAATTATTAAACTTCGAGCCTTGATCAGAGAACTTTGTCTTGGCTTCATCTCTTCCCGCCCGTTTCCCTTCCTCAGCCTCTCTTACAGGTGAACCCCGTTCAGCTGTTGCTGCTGGCGGCAACACAAAGTACAGTTCATCTTGGCAGGGAAGGCATGATGACAGCTGGTCACATTGCGTCCACAGTAGGGGGCAGAGAGAGAGAGCTGGACTCACTTTCTGCTTTTTATTTAGTGGAGGACGCCAGCCCATGGAATAGCACCACCCACAGTTAGAGAACATTTGTCTGCTTTCAATAACCTAATCTAGAAACTCCTCCAAGACGGGGCCAGCGATGTGTATCCTTAAGTGACTCTAGATCTGTCAAACTGAAAGGCAAGCTTAGTGTATACACATACTGACTGTTCTTAGTGGATACACCTACTGACTGTTCTTAGTGGATACACCTACTGACTGTTCTTAGTGGATACACTACTGACTGTTCTTAGTGGATACACCTACTGACTGTTCTTAGTGGATACACCTACTGACTGTTCTTAGTGGATACACTACTGACTGTTCTTAGTGGATGCACCTACTGACTGTTTTTAGTGGATGCACCTACTGACTGTTCTTAGTGGATACACTTACTGACTGTTCTTAGTGGATGCACCTTCTGACTGTTCTTAGTGGATGCACCTACTGACTGTTCTTAGTGAATACACCTACTAACTGTTCTTAGTGAAATGCACCTACTGACTGTTCTTAGTGAATACACCTACTGACTGTTCTTAGTGGATGCACCTACTGACTGTTCTTAGTGGATACACTTACTGACTGTTCTTAGTGAATACACCTACTAACTGTTCTTAGTGAAATGTACCTACTGACTGTTCTTAGTGGATACACCTACTGACTGTTCTTAGTGGATGCACCTACTGACTGTTCTTAGTGGATGCACCTACTGACTGTTCTTAGTGGATACACCTACTGACTGTTCTTAGTGGATACACCTACTGACTGTTCTTAGTGGATACACTACTGACTGTTCTTAGTGGATACACCTACTGACTGTTCTTAGTGAATACACCTACTGACTGTTCTTAGTGGATACACTACTAACTGTTCTTAGTGAATACACTACTGACTGTTCTTAGTGGATGCACCTACTGACTATTATTAGTGAATACACCTACTGACTGTTCTTAGTGGATACACTACTGACTGTTCTTAGTGAATACACCTACTAACTGTTCTTAGTGAAATGTACCTACTGACTGTTCTTAGTGGATACACCTACTGACTGTTCTTAGTGGATGCACCTACTGACTGTTCTTAGTGGATGCACCTACTGACTGTTCTTAGTGGATACACCTACTGACTGTTCTTAGTGGATATACCTACTGACTGTTCTTAGTGGATACACTACTGACTGTTCTTAGTGGATACACCTACTGACTGTTCTTAGTGGATACACCTACTGACTGTTCTTAGTGGATACACTACTGACTGTTCTTAGTGGATGCACCTACTGACTGTTTTTAGTGGATATACTACTGACTGTTCTTAGTGTATACACCTACTGACTGTTCTTAGTGAAATGCACCTACTGACTGTTCTTAGTGAATACACCTACTAACTGTTCTTAGTGAAATGCACCTACTGACTGTTCTTAGTGAATACACCTACTGACTGTTCTTAGTGAAATGTACCTACTGACTGTTCTTAGTGGATACACTTACTGACTGTTCTTAGTGAATACACCTACTAACTGTTCTTAGTGAAATGTACCTACTGACTGTTCTTAGTGGATACACCTACTGACTGTTCTTAGTGGATGCACCTACTGACTGTTCTTAGTGGATGCACCTACTGACTGTTCTTAGTGGATACACCTACTGACTGTTCTTAGTGGATACACCTACTGACTGTTCTTAGTGGATACACTACTGACTGTTCTTAGTGGATACACCTACTGACTGTTCTTAGTGGATACACTACTGACTGTTCTTAGTGTATACACCTACTGACTGTTCTTAGTGGATACACTACTAACTGTTCTTAGTGAATACACTACTGACTGTTCTTAGTGGATGCACCTACTGACTATTATTAGTGAATACACCTACTGACTGTTCTTAGTGGATACACTACTGACTGTTCTTAGTGGCTACACCTACTGACTGTTCTTAGTGATACACCTACTGACTGTTCTTAGTGGATACACCTACTGACTGTTCTTAGTGGATACACCTACTGACTGTTCTTAGTGGATACACCTACTGACTGTTCTTAGGGAATATACCTACTGACTGTTCTTAGTGGATACACCTACTGACTGTTCTTAGTGGATGCACCTACTGACTGTTCTTAGTGGATGCACCTACTGACTGTTCTTAATGAACATACCTACTGACTGTTCTTAGTGGATGCACCTACTGACTGTTCTTAGTGTATACACCTACTTGTTGCAGTAAATCTCTGACCCAAGGAAGTCCGGTCAAGGAAAACACAACTCAATTAATTACAAATGTATGCTGCACGCCTAGATTGGACAGATTTATCATTGAACTACTCTATTCCCAGCTATGAGATCCCTTACAACCTGCAGTTCCCTCAATCATGATCTTTTCCTCCTCCTGTCCTTTCCCCAACTGCCAACTACCCCAACCGCTCTTCTGACTCCTCCCCTACCTCTGGCTCCTCCCACTCCTCTTCTACTGCTCAATCACTGGCTCTAACCTTTATTTAACAAATTCGTTTGGACAGAAGATTCACAAGATTCACTAGTCCTTCACAGCCCCTCCCAGGAGTGGAATTACCATGACAAGAGGCTAGGGCTATCCACAACATTTCCCCCTTTTTGTCCAATTAAAAAACTCTTTTCTCTCACACTTCCCCCTTTTTGTCCAATTAGAAGACTCTTTTCTCTCAGATATTAATTGAACACCAACTATATTACCATGTTGTGAATGTTAAAGTTCAAGATAAACCTAATACCCAGTCCATCATTTTTATTAACTAAATAGAACCTCTGCCATCTCTATCAATTAAAAGACTTAGTTCTGAACCTGGCTTATGTCCTGTCTTCAGAATGAATAGCATCTGAAAACCATCCTCTCAAAGTAAATAGCCTGGGTTGGCTGTGAGACTATAAATCTTCAACCCCATCAGAAATCCAGAATGACTTTAGTTAACTAAAGATATAGGAAGCACAAAGCATGGCTTCTAAAACTCAACCAATTTAAATAGACCACTGAACACCTGGACAGTTCCTTATTTCAAAATGTTGGAGCATCTGGTCTTCAGCCTTCTGGCCCAGGATCATCTGACAGATCTAGTAATGCAGAATTACTAAGGGCTGATTACTCTGTCTTGGCAGATATAATCAATCGACTATTCCGCAAGTGTGTCCTTTTTCTGCACAGTATTTCGTCTGTAGATGAAAAGAGGCAATTCTTGCCTAGTGGCTGTCTTACCACAACTGGAGTAACTCCAAAGATGCTCAATTTCTTCTTAGAATCCAAGACAGAGAAGCTGTCAGGATCAGACAGATCTCCAATAAAATGAATGTTTATACAGGACCTACTGACTGTTCTTAGTGGATACACCTACTGACTGTTCTTAGTGGATACACCTACTGACTGTTCTTAGTGGATACATCTACTGACTGTTCTTATGCCCCAGCCCGCGGGGATTCGACGAGACCTTAGGGAAGGGGGTGAACAAATGAAAGGACAAGAGACACAAAGAATGAGAGCAAGTCTGAGGTTCTGATCAAGCTCTGAAACTTTAATTTTGGGGGCAGGTTATAAAGACACAGCAAACCAGGAAGTTTGGGCGAGGGTCATTGTTTAGGGCTATCCTACTATGGCCTTATTGCCCTAGACCATCCCACTGTCATAACCTTATTGCCCTAGACCATCCCACTGTCATAACCTTATCACCCTAGACCATCCCACTGTCATAATCTTATCACCCTAGACTATCCCACTGTCATAATCAGCTCCAAGGAAATGCCAGACGTTCTTTAGGTTCCTGGGACCTGAGACCTGTGAATGTCCTTTCTTAACCTTGTACTGACTAGACTTTCTAAAACACCAGGTAATTTCCTGAGTTTGGCTCCCGGCATTCTTAGTGAATATACCTAATGACTGTTCTTAGTGGATACACCTACTGACTGTTCTTAGTGAATACACCTACTAACTGTTCTTAGTGAATACACCTAATGACTGTTCTTAGTGGATACACCTACTGACTATTATTAGTGAATACACCTACTGACTATTCTTAGTGAAATGCACCTACTGACTGTTCTTAGTAAATACACCTACTGACTGTTCTTAGTGAATACACCTACTGACTATTCTTAGTGAAATGCACCTACTGACTGTTCTTAGTGAATATACCTACTGACTATTCTTAGTGAAATGCACCTACTGACTGTTCTTAGTGAATACACCTACTGACTGTTCTTAGTGAAATGCACCTACTGACTGTTCTTAGTGAATACACCTACTGACTGTTCTTAGTGAAATGCACCTACTGACTGTTCTTAGTGAATACACCTACTGACTGTTCTTAGTGAAATGCACCTACTGACTGTTCTTAGTGAATTGCACCTACTAACTGTTCTTAGTGAAATGCACCTACTGACTGTTCTTAGTGAATACACCTACTGACTGTTCTTAGTGGATGCACCTACTGACTGTTCTTAGTGGATACACTTACTGACTGTTCTTAGTGAATACACCTACTAACTGTTCTTAGTGAAATGTACCTACTGACTGTTCTTAGTGGATACACCTACTGACTGTTCTTAGTGGATGCACCTACTGACTGTTCTTAGTGTATACACCTACTAACTGTTCTTAGTGAATACACCTACTGACTGTTCTTAGTGGATGCACCTACTTATTGTTCTTAGCGGATCCACCTTACTAACCTGTTCTTTCAGCCTTCAGTTTTGCCTCTGTTCCATGCTATCCAAGGAATGGTTCCGAAATGCAGATCTGATCTTTGCATTCCATGATTTACAATCTTGAGATGGAATGGCAGTATAGCTTGTAGTAAATGCATGCTCAGCACACACAAGACTGTGTGCTCAGTCTCCAGCCTGCTGGCACAGGCCCATTCTCCTAGTACTTGGGAGATGGAAGCTGGGGAGTTGACAAGAAGTTGAGCCCAGGTTGGACTACCCAGCAAGAACCAGGACCCTGTCTTAAACTAAACAAAATCTTGGTGGTACACACTTGTAATCTCAGAAGTTGGGAGGTGAGGAAGGTAACAATCAGAAGTTCAAAGGCAAACTCAGCTACCTGAGACCTGTCTCAAAATATTATGATGATGGTGGTGGTGGTGGTGGTGGTGGTGGTGGTGATAAATAAAACCTTCCAGCAATAAAACCCAAGCCAAGATCCTTCTCTGCTTGAATGACTCCTATGCTTCTGTTTTGGAGTTTGTTTTGTTTTGTTCTTTTAGACAGGGTCTTTCCCTTTAGCCCTGGCTGTCCTGGGACTCTCTAAATAGACCAGGCTGGCCTCAAACTCACAGAGAAACTCTGTTTCTGCTTCCCTAGTGCTGGGATAGAAGTCATCTTCCACTGGCAGTGGTAGCTGCACATCGTTAACCCCAGGACTCAAAAGGCAGAGGCAGGCAGATCTCTTGAGTTCCAGGACAACCCGGGCTATACAGAGAAACCCTGTCTCAAAAAAATAAAACAACAATGACAAAAAGAGGTGTGTCCCACCAAAGCCCGCCTCCTGTGCTCTGGGAGAAGGGCACAGGGAGACACTTCAGTTGCCTGGTTTTTCAGTAACCTCACTCACTCCGGGACTATGATTGGGGATTGTCACTTCCCAGAATTCCAAGGGTAGCAAGTTTCTTGAAGGTTGGGCCTGTTTTATGGCCCTGGTTTTGGGATAGGGGAATTTCTTTAGCTAGGATACTAGAAGATTGTAGGTTTGCAGCTGGGAAAAAGCGAAGCAAATATTGATTGTGTTGGAATTCTTGGTTCTCAGCTGGTGAAAGACTTCAATTAGACTCCAGAATGAGGACTCCTTTCCCTTCTACATCCCATAGTTTTCTTCTCTTTCTTATTTTGCCTTAATTTTAGATCCTGCCAAATGGACCATATAGCCACCACATGTTCATCTCAGTTGCCAATTTTATGAGATCTAGAATCACTAGAGCATTTTGCATCTGGGCGTGCCTGTAGGGGACTATCTTGGTTAAGTGATTGAGGTGGGAACAACTGCCCACTAAGTGACACCATCCCCTAGAGAGGGATCCTAGAATGTGTTTGTGTGTGTGTGTGTGTGTGTGTGTGTGTGTGTGATGTATGTATGTATGTATGTATGTATGCATGTATGTATGTGTGTATTTTTAAAAAAGGAGAAAGTGAGCTGAGCAGAAGTATTCCTTATTCTCTTTTTCCTGACCATGGGTGCAATGTGACCAGCTGCTCAACTTCCTCACTGTGGTAGTTTGGGAAGAATGGCCCTCATAGGCTTATGAATTTGAATGCTTGGTCCTAGTTGGTGGACCTGTTTAGGAAGAACTAGGAGGTGTGGTCTTTTGGAGGAGGTGTGTCATGGTTGGTGGGCTTTGAGGTTTCAAATGCCCATGTCATTCCCAGTCTCAGTCTCTCTCTCTCTCTCTCTCTCTCTCTCTCTCTCTCTCTCTGCCTCCAACTTTCTGATAAGAGGTGAGTTCTCAGCTCCTGCTTCTTCTGCCTGCTGTCATGCTTCCCACCATGATGATCATGGACTCATGCTCTGAAACTGGAAGCAAGTCCCCAGTTAAATGTTATAAGCTTATAACTTATAACTTATAACTTATAAGCTGCCTTGGTCATAGTGTCTCTTCATAGCAATAGAACAGTAACTAAGACACCCACCATGAGGGGCTGTGCAATGGCTAATCTTGGCTGTCAACTAGACACATGTGAGAACCTCCACTGACGATTGTCTCCATCAGATTGGTTTGTAGGCACGGCTGTGGGGCATGCTAATTGATATTGATTTTTTTATTCCTAATTAATATAGAAGACCACAGCCCACTGTGGATAATGCCATCCCTAGGTTGGTGGGCCTGACATGTATGAGAAAGGTCTCTGGGGGCCTGGAGAGATGGCTCAGCAGTTAACAGCATGTACGGGACTTCCAGAATACCAGAGTTCAAGTCACAGCATCCACATTGATTGGTTGGAGGATATAATGCCTTTGACATCTGAAGAAATTTGCATTCATTTACATACACATACCCACCATATACACATAATTAAAAATTTTTAAAAATAAAATAAAAGGTAACTGAGCAAGGCAGAAAAAGCAAGCAAGCAAGCAGTGCTCTTTCATGGTCTCCACTATAGTTCCTGCCCTCCCCCGACCTCCCACCCCACTCCCCCACCCCCGCACTTGCTGATGGACTGTAAGCTGAAATAAACTCCCTCTCTTCCCCAAACTGCTTTTGGGAAATGTTTTATCTCTGCAACAGACAGTAGGGTTGGGGGTTGGTCATGCTGCTGTGTATTCAAATGCTAAATACTGGCCCCATCCCAAACCCACAAGCAGATTCTCACCAAGTGATGCTATGTAAACCTTGCTTCCCAATTTAAATTAATTGGTTAATAAAGGCTAAAGCCTGTGATTGGGCAGTAGGGAGAGAAAGGCGGGACTTGAGGATTGAGTGAGGGGTCTCGGGAGAGAGGAAAAGAAGAAGAAAGGAGACAAAGAGAAGACAAGGCCACCATAAAAAGAGATGGACCATGAGCACATGGCCAGGAGAAACAGCAAGTAACAAGGGACATACGGCTGGGATGTAAGCTAGAACAGCTCAAAACCTGCCCAATCTAGGCTCACAGCTGTAAATAAAATACTTGGATTGTGTGTCTTTTATATGGGCTAGCTAGAATAAGTAATTCGTTTTACAAAGCAGACTACAACAGACTGTATCCTTGGACTGTGATCTGAAATAACCTCTTTCTTCCTTAAATTGCTTTTGTTAGGGAATTTTTATCAAAACAGGGCAGGAAATTAATTCAGGCCCTCTCCCTGACATGGCATCTGCTGTAAACACATCAGCCTCAGCAGGGGCAGGAAAGGCACAGAGCAGAAGCTGGGGCACCATTGCCATGGTACAGCCATTCCCAAAGACTGGGAAGTTTTGCATATGCGCAGTGACTTATGCAGGCATTAAGGAGAGTATCCCAGAACTCCCCGGGTCTGAGGCAGGAAGTAGTGGTCTTAATGAGCCTTGGAACAATGCCACTGCACACCGATGTCTATGGGGACACCTCTGGTCCTGATAAAATGGAATAGAGAGATTCTGGTTACCCAGTCCACTGTCTAAAAACCATGCCCAAACTCTTCAGCGGTAAATACTAGTCAGGTAAAATACACTGCTCATGAAACTGTTCTTGTTTTGTTCTGTGCTTTGAGACAGGGTCTCCTGTATATAGCCTACTCTAACCTCAAACTAGTGATTCTCCTGCCTTCTACAACATACACCTGTCATAGTTTTATATTTTTAAAACCAGGGTAGAAGGCATAAAAGTGTAGCTCATAGGTAGAGTATTTGGCTCACATGTGCTTACCCTGAATTTGATCTCTGGTACCACCAGAGGGGGTGGGGAGAGGTGGGGAGAGAGAAAGGGGAGGGGGAGAAGAAAAGGAGAAGGAGGATGTTACAGGCATATCACACAATCCTACAGGACAAGCAGTTGTGGAGAGATCTAATCAAACTCTAAAAGAGATGCTTAACAGGCAAAAGGGATCAACAAGAACCCACAAAGATAGATTACATAGTGCTTTATTAACCTTAAATTTTTTTGAATGCTAATGAACAAAACACCACAGCTGCTGAGAGACATTGGATGGTGGAAAAAACTACTGAACTGTTTTATATTAAGGATATTCTGACGTCAGAATGGAAAGTGGGAAATGTGTTACGCTGGGGAGAGGTTATGCCTATGTTTCTACAGGAAAAGAAAAGCTGTGGGTTCCTTCCAAGATGATACAAATCAGACATGACAAGGGGAGACCCCTTGAAGACCTTGGTGACACAGAAGAAGAAAAGAGAGACTAACAACTAACTAAATAGGTGATGTATGTATGGTAATGTTTATGTCTCTTATATGGAGACAGCTCTGGAACCAACTGGGACTAAAATGTCTATACACAGCCAAGAACACTTATTGGGTACTAATTTCTCATGACTTGTTAATACATGCCATCCTTTATGAGGACATGTATACAAAGTTATATTACAGTTTGATTAAGTGATCAAACTAACCTGAAGAAAGGCAGTCATCTTTCTTTATTGATCTTCATTGACCAGTCTGTGCACCCTGCATGCTCCATGGAATGTCCTTACAGAACTACCTGCTGCTTTTAAGTTTTATATATTGCAGGATGAAAGAAGAGAAAGACAGCCCTAAAAAGATTCATACTTGGGGATGCTGAGACTCCAGGACCTTCTATTCCTGCTTCACACTTGATTCTACTGCAAATACGTTGAAGCTGCTTCTTTTAAAGACTTGCTTCCAGAACTTTTCCAGAACAGCTAGCTTGCCTGTCCAGCCTTTCAGACTGTCACAGTCACAATGTCAGCTAAGCAATGAACTTTCTCAGCACATAGTGACTGCAAGGCAAATGATGCCAGCTAGCTCCCCTTTGACTAAGCCAATTTTCCTATTTCCCTTTGGGCCCCCAGATGAGAATTCTTTGCCCCAATTCAGCTGGAAGCAGACAAAAGGAGATCATCGTTCCAGTTCCTTATGTTGGGGTGGATGGTTCTGGTTATTTTAGAAATTATATATATGTTGTCATTTAAAGGATACTTTACAAATGTAGCTTTGGACAGGAAGGGAATTAGAGAGCTTAAACTCAGGGATTTCTACCTTTCCTGTCCTCTTCTCTATCCTTCCTTCTTAGGTAAAAGGGAGGGATATAGTAATATCATAGAAATCATAGAAATAGACAAATTGGGATAGGTTAGCAAATTTATTCTGTTTGTTTGTTTGTTTGTTTGTTTGTTTTTTCGAGACAGGGTTTCTCTGTGTAGTCCTGGCTATCCTGGAACTCACTCTGTAGACCAGGCTGGCCTCGAACTCAGAAATCCGCCTGCCTCTGCCTCCCAAGTAAATTTATTCTTAAGTGAAACATTACATAGGTATATCTTACATTGGTAGAAATCTTTAAAATTGATACAAAGTTATAATCTCTTACATTGGTACAGAATTTATTTTGTACAAATTTAAAGTTGTCATTGGAATGAGTTTCTTATTGATATAAAATTGGGATTAATATTGTTACTCTCATATAGGCATTGTGTCTATATAACACATTTAGGAATACAAGGCTTAGACCCAGTCCTTTAACTTTTTTTTTTTTTAACTGATTTGAGATGGTTAGCCTGTGAGTTAAGGGCCTATAGCAAATTCATGGCTCTGAATTTATTGTTAGGGTGTTTTCTAGATTTTAATTATAAATAGCTGAGAGGAGTTAACAGACAACAGTCCAGATTGCCTTACATGGATAGTTGGTTTTCAAAACGTCAGAAGTCCACAGAATTGACGTTACAAACATTTCTGTATTAATGTTCATTTGATTAGAGACTTGTCTGCTCCTGACAGCTTCCTGTCTTGGATTCTAAGAAGAAATTGAGCATCTTTGGAGTTACACCAGTTGTGGTGAGACAGCCACTAGGCAAGAATTGCCTCTTTTCATCTACAAAGTACTGTCCAGAAAAAGGACACACTTGAGGAAGTTGACTGATTATATCTGCCAAGATAGAGTGGATCAACCCTTAAAATTCTGCATTACTAGGTCTGTCAGATGATCCTGTTCCAGAAGGCTGAAGATCAGATGCTCCAACGTCCTGAAGTAAGGAACTGTCCAGGTAATCAGCGGTCTCTATAAATTGGCTAAGTTTTGGAAGCGATGTTTTGTGCTTCCCATATTTTCCGTTAATTCAATCGTTCTGGATTTCTGATGGGGTTGAAGACTTACAGTCTCATAGCCAATCCCAACTATTTACTTCGAAAGGATGGTTTTCAGATGGCATTCATTCTAAAGACAGGACATACGCCAGGTTCAGAACTAAGTCTTTTAGGTAGGAGAGTTGACAGAGGTTCTATTTAGTTAACAAAAATGATGGACTGGGTGTTAGGTCTACCTTGTACTTTAACAACTGCAATATAGTAATATAGTTGTGCTCAATTTATATCTGAGAGAAAAGAGTCTTTTAATTGGACAGAAAGGGAGAAGTGTTGTGGATAGCCCTGGCCTTGTATTTTGATGCTAATTCTGCTTTCCTGGGAGGGGCTGCAGAGGAGGAGTGAATCAGTACACAGGTGACTTCTTGTAAACCTTCTGTCCACCTTAATTTGTAAAATAAAGGCTAGAGCCAGTGACTGGGCAGAGAAGGGAAGGGGGAGAAGAAAGGTTTGGGGGGGGGGGGGAGATGACAGAGATGGAGGACAATGCTGAAGCCATTGTGGCCTAGAAAAACCACAAGTTATTTATAAGGGAGCTCATAGCTGGGGAATAGAGTAGTGCAATGGTAAATCTGCCCAATCTAGGCGTGCAGTTTGTATTCATACTTATTGAGTTGTGTTTTCCTTGACCGGTCTGATTTGGGTTGGAGATTTACCACAACAAGAGGTTGGCTCAGCAAATAGGATCCCTTGCTATGCAGGCATGAAGACCTCAGTTCAGATCTCCAGAACCCATGTAAAAAAGCTGGGCGTGGCTAAGTGTGCATGCAATCCCAGTGCTGTGGGGACGTGGGAGGGCAAGAGGAGACCTGTCGGACCCCAACCTAACTCCAGCTTCATTGAGAGACTGTCCATGTGTCAGAGGAATAAGAGAAAGATAAAGCAGGAGAGCCAGCACCATCCTCTGCCCACTGCACGCCTGCACAGTTGTGTGTGTATACCTGCACACACATGTAGGTACGCTACACACACACACACACACACACACACACACACACACACACACACACATGTACCTTACTTACTAATATGTATACGCATACATATGTACTCACAAAAGGGAGGAAGAAGGGGGGGGGGAATAACAGCGGCTACACTGTGTTCTGTGACAAAAAGGTAATAGGAAAAAAAGCAATCCTAATTGCTAATCCTTTGCCAAATATTCTTGAGGCAAAAATTTCACCTTGGTCTGAGGTAACACCTTTGTGACAAGACAAATCCTAGATGCAGAGTGTAGGCGGAGCCAGGCTGCCCTCAGAGACAGACAAGTGTCACTCTGCTTTGGGCCCAACACCGTGTCTTGGGGGCTCAGAGGCCCGACTTTGTGACTGACACTTCTCGGGGCAAGTTCTTTTCCATGACTCTTCCTCCATGTTCTTACAGCAAACACCACCTGACAACAAATATCAGGATCATCACTGCGGCTGAGGTACCAAGGGCAAAGTCTAAGGAGACATCGACTGAGCTCATGCCAAGGCTACAAATGGCAGAAAGACCAAAGTAAAAGGAAAATAGAGTTGACCTGGCACTCTTTTCTCTTGTATAACAGTCACGCCATCAGTTCTTTTGCAGTGGTGGTTTGATTTTCAACACAGGGTTTCTCTCTGCAGCCCTGGCTATCCTGGAACTTGCTCTGTTGACCAAGCTGGTATCAAACTCACTGAGATCCACCTGCCTCTCCCAATTGCTGGGATTAAAGGCGTGGTGAGCCAGGAGGTGACTTCAGTTCTGTATTGGAATCCACCTTCCCTTCCCTTTCTGTTCCAGCTCTCTGCTTGGGAAGTTGTCAAGACTTAGGGTGGTAGGTAGGCTACACACCTGCCCCTCACTGCTGAGTATCTTGTTGTCTATTGTGCAATTCAGTATCCCTGACCCCAGTTCTTCACACTGGAAACAATGTATACTTCCAATGCCAGAACAGAAAGAATTTGGTAATCTATTTGATAGTATTTAATTAGGGACTAAAGTTGTGGCTCAGCAAGTTTCCACACTCAGGGATTCTGTCTCAAGGAAAGAAAGCAGAAAAACATGGCATAGGACACCTCCCAAAAGGGGGGAAATTTAATTAAATTTCAAAAGGCAAAGCAAAGGTTTCTTCTTTTCTTTCTTTCTTTCCTTCTTTCTTTCTTCCTTTCCTTTTCCTTTCTTTCTTTCTTTCTTTTCTTTTCTTTTCTTTTTTTTTTTTTTTTTTTTTTTTTGATTTTTTTGAGACAATGTTTCTGTTCTCCATGTAGCCCTGGCTATCCTGGAACTCAACCAGGCTAGCCTTGAACTGAGAGATCCTGAGTGCTGGAATTAAAGGCAGGTACCATCACCACCACCTTGGTATTTCTTTTTTAAAATTTTAATTGTATTTACTATTTTATATGGGAAGGTATTCAATAGCACAGTTAGAGGCACACTCTGAGGAGTTGGTTTTCTCTGTCCACCTTTAGGTGGGTTCCAGGGACTTGAACTCAGGTCTCCAGGTTTGCATCTTTACTCACTAAGACATGTTACCAGCTCTTGCTTCTTTCATATAAACCAAGATGGCATCAAACTTAATGTGTACCAAACAATGACCTTAAACTCCTTCCTGTACCTTCCAATTGCTGGGACTACAGGCCTGCACCATAAAGTTGGGCCTCAAAATTTAACTTTAAAAACTGGGTGAGTCAGGCATTTTAAAGCTGGGTGAGCCAGGCATAATAGTGCATGCCTATACATCTCAGCACTTTGGGAGAAAAGATGGGAAGATCATGAGTTCAAAGCCAGCCTTGGCTATATAGCAAGACCTTGTTTCCAAAATCCCCCAAAATAACTGTAATATTAATCAGCTGACAACAACCATGTATTAGTCCAGTTTCTATTACTGTAACAAAATGTCTGTGGTTGACAATTCAAAAGGAGAAAAGGGTTATTTTTGTCTGGAAGTTTTGGCTGCTTTGGCACCTGTGGTAAAAGCAGCATCACATTGGCAGGAGCCTGGCAGAAGAAGAGTGCTTACTTAATAGCCAGGAGACAAGAAACTGAGGAGATGCTCAGGTCCCAACATCCCCTTTGCAGCCCCTTCGAGGGCATGGCCTCAACAGCCTAAGCCTAACATCTCCATGAGGCCCCAATTTTTTAATATTTAAAGTATGTGTACCCATGAGTGTTCCAGGGCTTTGTAACAGACTGAGGGTATTTTACAACTGAGCTCTACCTGCAGCCTCTGGCTTTTCCTTTTAAAGCTTCCTCAAACTTTGAATACCACCAAGCTTTTAATTCATGGGACTTTGAAAAGTATTACAAATCTAAAGTGAAAGATGGGAAATGGTAGTGCATACTTTTAGTCCAGGACTCAAGAGGCAGAGGCAGGTGGATGGATCTATGTGGATTCAAGGCCAGCCTGGTCTACAGAGTGAGTTTCAGGACAGCCAGGACTACACAGAGAAACCCTATTTTGAAAACAAATGAGCAAACAAACAAACAAACCTATCCTGGGATTGGAGACATGGCCCAGAAGACCTGCATTTGATTTCCAGCACCCACATGGTAGCTCACAACCATTCATAACTCCAGTTCCAGCATATTTGACATGTATTTTAGGCACAGATATACATGTACAGAGAACACAAGTGAACTAACATAGATAGATAGATAGATAGATAGATAGATAGATAGATAGATAGATAGATGAATAATCCAAACCACACACCCTGCCTGTTGTCCTGCTACTAAGAAGGCTGAGAAAGGAGGACCACTTGAGCCCAGAAATTTGCAACCAGCCAGGCTAGGTAACATTAGCAAGCCTTTCTCTCAACAAGCAAGGAAGGGAAACGTTAAAGAATTTTTATTTATCGGGCAGTCAGTGGTGGCGCATACCTTTAGTCTCAGCAAGTCTCAGGAGGCAGAGAGGCAAGTGGATCTCTGTCAGTCTGAGGCCAGCCTGATCTACAAAGGGAAATCCAAGATAGCTAAGACTACACAGAGAAACTCTGTCTAAAAATACCCCCCCCCCAAAAAACAAACAAAAAAAGCAAACAAACAAAACCAGTTGTGCCCACCATACCCATCTGTTTCCTGTCATAGTCTGCTCTCCCTGGATGTTGGAGTCTGGAAATCACCGCACAAACCACTCAGACATCAATCTCAGTCAAACAGGGATGATTTATTGAACGTCACACCCCAAGACTGATTGATCAGGGACATGGGTAAAACAAGGTCAGGAGCTGTCCCTGACCTTGAGTCAAGATTGTATAGGGATTTTTAATTGTAAGATCTACAAACATCTATGCCACGTTATTTCACCAATCAGGATTTAGGGATAAGGGACTTCTTTAAGAACATGTCTGTGTTGTACATTTACCCTGTGCCCACTGGTTGGGGTATTCAACTGCGGCAGGGGACTTGCCTTGCCTAACATTCATGTCTTAACTTGTCTACCAGGATGGGACTTGTCTAAAATTCATGTCCTAACTTTCCAGCCAGGATGTCAGTTACCCAGGTACATGTCTCTTTCTGCCAAGAAGGATGTCAGTTCCCAGGGAGGTCTTGGGAATTAACTTTACTCGACCCCTACTCAAAATGGAAGTCTTATTCCAAATAGTTTCTAATATTGCTGCAGGTGTCTCTCTTATGTTGGAGTCCATCCCAGGACCAGCTTATGAAAGCAAATACCATAAAAGCTTATACACAGGTGCAGGAAGTACTGCTGGGTGGTTGGTTCGGTTCCAAGCTTATTATGGGTAACCACACAAAACAGTTCGACTGACTTTTATTGTGATTGGTTTCCAAGGGCATAAAACATAACAGACTATATAATCAATCTTGGCATTAGAAAGTTTCCTAGTAACAGCAGAAACAACATATGAGAAAGTTTCTGGAGCTGGAGAGATGGCTCAGCTGTTAAGAACACTGACTGCTCTGCCAGAGGTCCTGAGTTCAATTCCCAGCAACCACATGATGGCTCACAACCATCTGTAATGGGATCTGATGCCCTCTTCTGGTGTGTCTGAAAACAGCTACAGTGTACTCATATAAATAATAATAAATAAATAATATTTTTTTAAAAAAGAGAAAGTTTCCTTATAATATCAGTAATAGCACAAAATGGCAGGCTAGCTAGGTAACAGTTACCTAGGCCTTACCATTCCATCTAGGCCTTGATAGTTTACCTAGGCCTTAACACTGGACATACAAAGAATCCTGTTCTTGTACCACATCATTCTGTGGGGCTGGTACCTGCCATATTTCTTGCAGAAAGCCCAGTGGGTCTTAGGAACATTTGTCATGTTCAAGGGAGGGACAGGCACAGAAGGGAAGGGTATTTACTTATTTTTAAATTGTTTTTAAAACTATGTGTATAAGCAGGGCAGTAGTGGTACACACCTTTAGTCCTTTTTTTTTTTTTTTTTTTTTTTTTTTTTTTTTTCTTTTTCGAGACAGGGTTTCTCTATGTAGTCCTGGCTGTCCTGGAACTCACTTTGTAGACCAGGCTGGCCTCGAACTCAGAAATCCGCCTGCCTCTGCCTCCCCTGCCTCCCAAGTGCTGGGATTAAAGGCGTGCGCCACCACCGCCCGGCCACCTTTAGTCCTTTAATCCCCGAACTAGGGAGGCTGAGGCAAGTGGATCTCTGTGAGTTCAAGGCCAGTTTGTTCTACAATGCTGGTTCTAGGACAGCCAGGGCTACACATAGAAACCCTGTCCAGAAAACAAACAAACAAACAAACAAAATAGAACAAAACAAAAAAACTATGTGCATATGTATGTATGTATGTATGTATGTATGTATGTATGTAGAGGCATATGAACACAGTGTCCGTGGAGGCCAATTGGGTCCTTTAGAGCTGAGGTTATAGTTGGAAGTTGTCTTATGTGTTTGATAGGGACCAAATTCCAGTCCTCTGCAAACATGGTACATGGTCTGAACTGCTGAGCCACACCTATAGTCCCTATTTATTTATTTTTAGAAGCAAGTCTCATTTCAGGCTGCCTAGAACTCTCTATTTACTTGAGGATAGCCTTGAACTTCTGACTCTCCTGCCTCTACTTCCCAAAATCTGGGATTATGGCTCAGAGATATATACCACAACACCCTAGGGGAGCAGCTGAAGTCCTGAGTGGATGTGAACTGTTGGCATGAGTGTGGGCAACCAAGGACCCCACACCTCAGACTCCTGGGAACGGCAGTGCCTTCTCTCCACCTGAGTAGAGATGCCGACAGATGGCTGCCTTTAGCTACAGCCAGTGTGTGCAGAAACTCCCGGCTGCAGCTTCCGTGACCTGGATGTTCACTTTTATTCAGTACCTACCAACCATAGCTTCCTCCTCATCGATGACTTCAGCCTGAGACTGCTCCCCTGCAGGTCACCCACCAGCTTTTGATTCTTCCAGGCTTCCCCATCATAACATACTCCCAGCTTTTAGCCTCACAGTTTGTGTCAACTGTATTTAGTGTATGTACTGCTGGGGCTCAAATCAGAGGCTTGTCCATGGTAGGCACGCTACCAACTGAACCACAGTGTAAGATCCTGGTTTGCTTTTTGAGACAGGGTCTTTGTAGTCCGGGCTGGCTCACTCTGTAGCCTAAACTGGCCCAAAAACTCCCAGAGGCTCAACGGTGTCATCTCCCAAGTGATATAGAATTACAGTCATGAGTGAGTCACCATGCCCAGCTTTATTTTAATTTATTTGTTATTTACTTATTATTATAGTAACCTCAGACCACACATACATTATGCAAGTATCCTACTACTGAGCTATGCCTGCAGGCTTTTTAAATGTGTATTTTAAATAAAAGCCAAGTGTGATGGCACAGCCTGCAGTGGAGGACCTCAGGAGCTGGAGGCAGAAGAAGAAGAAGCTCAGATGTATCCTACAGAGCTACAGAGCAAGTTCAACGGCAGTTGAGAGCTATAGGACAATATTGGAACACACATAAAATAAATATTTTTTAAAAAATACACATATAAAGCCTTTTGTATTAACCATTTTTTCCTTTCTACAGAATTACTAGTTGTTACGAACAAGTGTTTTTCTACAATAACTGAAGAATTAATATAGAAAATAAATGTGTATTCAAATATTATTGTCTGTGTGTGTGTGTGTGTGTGTGTGTGTGTGTGTGTTGCCCTCAGATGTCAGAAAAGGGATTGGTCTCCTGGGGCTGGAGTTACAGAGGGTATAAGCCACCATAGGGGCCTGGGGAATCAGATCCACAGCCTTTGGAAGAGCAGCCAGTACTCTGTATGTCATCTTAAAAAAGATTTCACCCTGTGAGATGGCTCAGTGGGTAAAGTCACTTGCTACCAGACCTGACAACACAAACTTGATCCCTGGGGCCCACATAATTGAGAGAACTGATTCTGCAAGCTGTCTTCTGACCTACACACATACACACACACATACACACAGAGAGAGAGAGAGAGAGAGAGAGAGAGAGAGAGAGAGAGAGAGAGAGAGAAATAACCTTTTCAGTTTTGTTTTTGTTTTTGTTTTTTGAGTCAGTGTGTCTCTGTGAAAGGAGCCCTAGCTGTCCTAGACTTACTTTTTAGACCAGGCTGGTCTCAAACTCATAGAGATCTTCCTGCCTCTGCCTCTGCTGGGATTAAAGGTGTGGACTACCACACCCTGTAATTTTTTTTTTTTTAATTTCTTCCAAGGGTGGTGAACTGGCTCAGAGGGTAAAGGCTTTTGCTGCCAAGACTAAAGACCTGAGTTCCCCAGGTCCAGCATGATGACAGGTGTTGACCTATGTAAATGCAACTGTGTATCCCTCCCAATCTCACCATGGCAACAGTGTAAATGTATCATTACAGCACATGAAACAATTTGTAATTGCGCTTTCCTCTTAGACAAATACAACCAAGAAGCCACTGTGGTATCCTAGGAGAAAGCAGCCTTCATGAAAAGGTGGGCAACAGAGCTCACATACAGACTTGGAAGGGAACATCTGGAGAAAAAGGGAAATAAGCAAGGTGATTTCTCATGTAATAGAGCATATATCTCCAACAAACATTAGTGTAAATGTCTCTAAACCTGGGGCTGCAGAGATGGCTACAGAGGGAAGGGCACTAGCTGCTCTTTCAGATGAGTCAGGTTCCATTCCCAGCACGCATTTAGTGGCTAGCAACCAGTCCCAAGAGATCCAATGCCCTCTTCTGGCCTTCCTGAGCGTATAGGTACATGCAGGCAAAAACACTCATACACATAAAATTAATTACACAAAAAAACAAAACCAAAACAAACCCTTGTCCTCTAGTGTCTGGGCTATATTCCATCTGACTATCAAGGTTTGTTTCCACTGTTCCCTCTGGTCATACTAAACCATGTTTTCCTAGACTCCTGACCCTGTTCAATGACTTCCTGTATGGCAAGAAAACTGAACAAAAAGGTGTGACTTAGTTGATAATTTCCTGCGGGGGAGGAGTGCGGGGAGGTGGTTAGAGGTTGATTTATTGAGACAGGGTTTCATGGAACCCAAGCTGGCCTCAAATTTGCTATGTAGCCAAGACAGGTCTAGTGGCTTGATCTTCCTGCCTCCACTCCCCCATTGATGGGCTCACACCCGATGTAAGGTGTTTTATTTCCATTTATATTTATTTCTTTGTGGCTTAGTCTGGCCTCGAACTTTCTAGTCATTTATCCAAGGAAAACCTTGATCTCCATTCTTCCAACCTCTGTCTCCCAAGTGTTGGGATTACAGGGGTACGGACACCTACACTCTGGATTGGAACTAAACTCTGATATTCTAAATTCTGTGATGTTAGACAGTTTTCTGGAGACAACATCTATAACTCACTAAGACGTCTAAGGCTTTCGTTATTCGAGAAAAAGGACTTTTGCTTTCAAACCAAGTTCTTCTGGAACTGGCTGTCAAGCTCAGCAGGCCTGGGATGGGCCTCCTTGTCCCCTCTTCCCTTCCCCCCACCCCCCTTTCTCCCACCCCACTTCCCCACACACCGACTTCGACAATGTGGTCATCCAAGGCGCGGCGTCCAGCAGGGGTCGCTGTGACGGCGCCACCGTGCTGGGATGCGCTGGGGTGCACTCTCGTTGCTTGGGCTTGGGCGGAAGGGGCGGAGCAGGCTCGGAGGTGGCTCCGGCCTGCGGTCGGCGCGGTCCGGGGAGGGACCAGCGGACTGCGCAGGTGAGTGCGCCCCTACTGGCCCGCCGGCTCAGCCCCTCGCTGGGTGATTTGCCCTCGGCCCGCTTCTGCCCTGCAGCGCTCCGGCTGAATCTGCGAGCGCGTCCCGTTCCGCAAAGTCGGCCTTGCCTCGGGACGCCTCTCGAACCCCGGGGCCGTGGGAATTGAGCTGGCCCAGGCTGTGCGTCCCGGGGCTTGGGTGCAGCTAGCTGCAGACAAGCTGCTGCGCGCGCGGGTCTGGGCGGCGTGGGAGTGTCCAGTTTCCTTTGACCTTGGGGGATCTGGGGAGGTTCGGGATGGAAGGGCTCTGGGGGGAACCCGATCTGGTCTAGAAAGAAGTGCGCTTCCGACATCCGCAGAAGGGAAAGGTTTCATAGCTGTAGACCTAACAACCATCTGGAGGCCAGGCCCGGGTCTTACCGAGCGGTGACACGCTGAGGAACGTGGATCCACTCCCAGCTTAGTGTGGGTCAAGGGCAGCTTTGCCTTTGCCTAAACGCTGCTCTTCTGGCAGTCACAGCCCTCATTAGCAGAGTCTATAGCCTTATATAAAAAAAAAATCTCACCCGAAACAAACCTTACGGGCTTTCTTGTGCAAACTGCCGCCAAGGAGATTTTGTAATATGGACTCCTGCCGGGTTACTTTCCTACTAAAACTCTCTTCTTATCTCTCGTGCTGCCTGGGTCATCTCCAAAGTTAGGTATATAAGACTTCCGGAGAGCTAGTGTCGGTCCAGATACTTTGTACTTTAATGAGCTCATTCCTAATGCGGCAGTCCTCTGGTCATACTGTTCTATTCTACAAGCTTTTTTTTTTTTTTTTTTTTTTTTTTAAAGACCGTCTCGTTGTGGCTGGCATTTTACTCACTTTCAAAGTGGAGGATGTTCTTGAGCGCCTGAGCTCCTGCCTCTTTCCCAGATGCTTGGATTATAGGCTAGCAACAACGTTCCCAGCTTCGGCAAGTTTTAAATCGAATTACCAGGCACTGTTTTTGTGCACGTGAGATAAATAAAACAGGGGTGAAGAAGTCATCTTGTGGAGTGTATGCACCTGCAGACAGCATCCAGTAAATTACCGGGCAGCCTGTGATTAGCTCTGGGGCGGGGCTGGGCGAACTGGGATTAAGTGTGGTAAAGGGACTGGTTTGCCAGGTGAAGCAGAGTTGGAATGGGTAGGCCCCACCTAGGCCCGGGGTGTTTGAGTCTAGACCTGAAGGTGAGTTTCCATGCAGATACCTAGGTGAGAGTGTTCTAGGCCTGTCTGGAACAAAGGTCCCTGGTTTGGCCAGAATTCGTCTCCCCGTCTCCCAAGTTTCATGTGTTAGGAATTTGTTGCGGTACCTTTAGGAAGAGCAAGGTCATGAAGATTCTTCCTGATGAATGACGAGTCTGTTCAGGGATTAGTGGTTATGAAGGGAGTACGTGGCTTTGTTATGAAAACAAGCTCTCCGGCATGCTTACTGTCTCCTTATCTTCTGCCTTGTGATGCAGCAAGAATCCTTTTACCAGATGTCAGCTTCTAAAGCAGGCAGGAGGGGAGGGTGGTTTGTTTTTTGGGGGGGTGGGGGTGGGAAGAAGGGAGTTAGATGCAATTGATTTGAATTTCCCAGACTCTAAAGGCACAAGATAAATAAACCTCTGTCCTTTGTGATGTCCCCAGCTCGGATTCAGTTGTAGCCATGGGAAGCACGCTAAGATAGTCCCTTGTGTGTGAGGACCATGAAGACCAGTGTCAGTGAGTGTGGCAGGGGTTGAATCTGACCAAGACAGACAGACATTTGTCATGGTTCAGGTTGTGTTTAGTTTGGATTTTGTGTGAGGGGTTTGGTGTAACTGTCTCTTTTAGGGCTGAGCATTTAACAGGCACTTAAATCCCCACACTTTAATCAGTTTATACTTTAACTGGTGCCCACTGCAAAAAGAAGCTTTCTGACTAATTTCTGGGTATATATGTAAGTCTGTAGAAGGTACTTTGACACCATATTTGTGTAGCAAAACAACAACAGGTTTCCCCAGGACCTTCCTAGCCATGGGCTTTTGGACCAGGTTAACAGGAACACCTTTCTTAGTTCTCCTGATTTTGAAACAGGCTCTCTTAAGTTACCCAGGCCAGCCCTGGCCCCACTGTGGTCTAAGCAGCCGTTGAACTTCACATCATCCTGGCCCACCAGGCCCAGAAGTGCGCTTTTCCTTTGCTTTGGAGGAGCTGGTTTTATAGTCTTGCCTGGTGGTTCATGCAGGCCTGAATTTTTACCATGCCAAGCCTGAAGTCATATTCACTCCCTGAAAAAAGCCAGATGTGTGGTGTGAATATGCAGTTCTAGTACTCTGTTGCCAAGATGAGTGACAGAGACAAGAGGATTCACCTAGAGTACACAGTGTCAGGGAATGAGAATCCTTGACTCACAAGAATCCTGACCCTGAGAGGAGCTCGCTGCCCTCCACCTGCAGTGCCGCATGTGCCTGCACCCTGACTTACACACACCATGTACACAAACAACAGTTGTTGACATGAATAAAGAAACTGTCCAGGAGTGAACACCTGTAGTCTCCAGTCACCAGCACTTGAGAGGCAAAAGAGTTTCGGGGCAGCCTAGAGAATTTGGGCTACCTGAGACCCTGTCTTAAAGCCAGGTGGTGGACCGTCATGGGAAGCTGGACATGGCGTGGCATGCTTGTGATCCCAGCATGTGGGAGCCCCTGGGAGGAGGGCTATATAATGAGGCCTTGCCTTGGAAAAAAAGGAAAACCGCTAGCTTCTGTTTTGAGTCACCAGACAGATGGTGTTACATTGACTGAGGTAAAGAAGGCTCCAGGTTCGGCAGGTCTGACATCAAGAGTTTGGTTCTGGGTATGGTCATGTCAGACACTTAGTTAGACATTGTGTTTGTAGGCCTCAACATATAGCCATACTTGCAAATATGATTTATTATAACATGACTTTATAAAACAAAATAAGGAAAAGGGAGAGACATGGGCAAAAAGAAGGAAACCAGGCCTGGTATTATCTATAAGTCCGTCTTGGCATCATGCAGGAAGCGTGTAATTCCTCCACAACTTACAGCAGGCTTCCAGGAGAAAAGCAAGGTGTTGAGCATGGGTTAGATCACAGTTTCAGTATAGCCGGTCACTACTCTCAGTTTGGAGAATGTGGTGAACTCTGCTGACGTCCAGTTTCACAGACACCGGTCAGCACAGGCTTGGCAACAGGCCTTTCTACACACAGCAATCATGGGTCCTCTGCTAACTCTGCCCTGGTGGACAGTCATAGTAACCCAGTAAGTCCAGTACTAGAGGCCAAGGCAGGAGGGTCAAAAGTTCAAGGGTAGTGTTGGCTACACGGTGAGTTTACAGCAGCCTAGAATCCATGAAACCTTACCTCAAAAGGGAGGTGTGGGGGTGGCAAAGATAAAGGACACATGGGTCCTCTGCTAACTCTGCCCGGGTGCCACCAGAATCTGAAAAGGGACAAATGGAAAGGGATGGCAGAAGAGTTGGGACAGTTAGGAGGCCATACCAAAGGAAAAAAAAAAAAACTGTTCATGTATGTGTGTGTATGCGTGCATATGGGGGGGTTGGGGGGGCGAGACGAGGTCGTTAGGCTGCTGTCACTCCATCACTGTCTACCTCGTTGCCTTGAGACTGGTCTCTCACTGAACCTGAAGCTCACTGTCATCACTAGGCTGGCTGGTTCGTGAGCTCTGCCCATGTCTGTTTCCCAAAGCTGGCATCGTAGGCATGCACAGCGGTGCCCAGCCAATTACATGGGAGGGGGATTCAGACTCATGTTCTTGTTTGCAGAGCGAGCACTGTTAGTTCGCCCTCATTTGTTCTGTGTTCTGTGTGACATGGGCTCACCCATGTAGGTCTCCCTAGCTGACCTGGAACTTGCCCTGATACCGGCCTGGCCTCAGACTCACAGTCTTGTCTCCTAAGAGCTGAGATTACTGACACTGTGCCTTCTGCCCTAGTCGGGTTTTTTAGTTTGGTTTGGTTTTGGTTGGTTGGTTTGGTTTTTGGATCCCAGACTGACCTTGAACTCCTGAGCCTTTATTCCCAAAGTGCTGAAAATCCATACATGTTCCAACCAGCATCCTGTTTAAGGGGAGCTCAGGAATCTGGGCAGGCACATTTTCAGATACCCATCTCCCTACTCAGGGCTCTCCCAACCAGTTCTGGATTCTCATGCTGCTCCCTTGGGACCTGTTCTCTGCTGCCATCTACAAATGGTCACCATCTCTGGCAGAAACTAGACTAATGCCTTCCCTCGAGTGTATGGTTTTTATACATTTCTATCTAGACTTCCATTGTTTGGGATGTTTGCCTGCTGGGAGTTGAAGGAAGAGGGAGTGAGTAGCTCCAAAGGTAACATTTGGCTTAATACAGTTGTTACATATACACATGAACATGATTGAAGTTGGTGTCTTCAACTAGCTAGGTTTCCTAGTACAGGTCAATCCGCTTCTGCCTGTGGATGGATAAGATGCCTGTTCAATGGGTAAGAACACTGGCTGCTCTTTCAGAGGTCCTGGGTTCAATTCCCAGCCCCTACATGGTGGCTCACAGTAATGCCAGGAACAACCCCTGTGGCCTCTATGGGCGCTTCACGTACACGAGGCACAGACACCCAGGCAGACAGCATCCACAGGAGTGAAATCAAAGCGAACAGATCTTTAGAAATGCGGCTGATGATGGGTCCAGAAACACATCCAGGTATCCCCGAAAGGAAAGAGCCGCATGCCGTGGGCAGGAGCTTTACCACTGACTCCTTTATGTAGTATTTGTACACACATGAGTGTAGAAGCCAGAGGACAGTGTGCAGGGGCCAGCTCTCTCCCACCACATGGTTCTGGGGATTGAACTCTGGCTGTCAGGCTGGGTTGGTGACAGTACCCTTAACTGATGAGCCATCTCCCCTGGCAATGTCTGCTGGGGACTTACCAGATGCTGAGGCGGTTCCTCCTGGTCCCGTGCCTTTTAGGCTTTCTGCTCTCAGTGGCGTGTCCATGGCTATAGCGTCTTGAGCTCCTGCTGTCGCAGCATGGGAAACACACTGCTTGCTTCTCCTTGTATTCTGCAGCATCGGGACCAGACGGCCTTGTACATGCTCGGCAAACGGTCACAGCTGGGCTACACTCCCAGCGGAAAAACATGCTATTTTCTTTCTTTATCCGAACTCTACAAAATTGAAATTCTTTTTTGGGGTAGGCCTCCATTAAATGGGAATACACTGGACTATCAGACGCGGTGCCTGTGCTTATATAATCTCAGCACTGTGAAGCTAAGGCAAAAGGATCACGCGTCATCACAAGTCTGCTCTACGTAGTGAGTCCAGACCAGCCTGCACTTTAGTATGAGAGCCTGTCTCAAAATCGAAAACAAGAGGCAGGGATAGATGGCTCAGTGGTTAAGAGCACTTGTTGAGGACAGGTGTGGTAGCCCACGTCTTTAAATCTCAGCACTTGGGAGGCAGAAGCAGGCAGATCTCTGTGAGTTCAAGGCCAGCCTGGTCTCCTAAAAGAGTTCTGGGATAGCCAGAGCTCTACAGAGAAACTCTGTCTCAAAAAACCAAAACAATAATAAAAAGATCACATGTTGCTCCTACAGAGTCTCGGTTCGATTCCCAGCACCCTGTGAGCACAGGATGGCTCACAGTCATCTTGGTTCCGATTCCTGGGCTGTAACACCATTCTGACGGCCACCGGTACCAGGCATGCAGTTGGTGCACAGGCACACGTGCAGCCAAAACAGATGCATAAAGTCATATATATTTTTTTCTTTTTATCTTTTTCTCTACTTTTCCTTTATTAAGAGGCTGGAGTGTTGGCTCAGTGGTTAAGAACACTTTGATCTTGCAGAGGACCGGGGTTGGGTTTCCAGCATGCACATGATAGCTCGCAGCCATCTGTAACTGCAGTGCCGGGGGACCCAGCATCCTCTTCTGACTCCTGGGGCACCAGGCATATACATGGTACATGTTCATATATGCAGACAAAGCACTCATACACATAAGATAAAACTAGAAAAAGAAAATTTCAAAAAAGAAAACCCTACAGGCTTTGCTTAGCTGTTCCTTTGACAAACATAACAAAAACCAAAAGCCGCATGAGCCCTGAAATTCTTGTTATTTAGGACTTAGTGAGCCGGGCGGTGGTGGCGCACGCCTTTAATCCCAGCACTTGGGAGGCAGAGGCAGGCGGATTTCTGAGTTCGAGGCCAGCCTGGTCTACAGAGTGAGTTCCAGGACAGCCAGGACTAAACAGAGAAACCCTGTCTCAAAAAAACAAAAAAAAAAACAAAAAAAAAAAAAAGGATTTAGTGGGGGTTCTAAGGATGGAGGAAGCAGAGCGAGCCTGTGCTGTTGGCTTATTTTACCCTCTAGAGATCAACCAGAAGTTAGGAATAGCCACACAGACGTTGTCATCAGACTTGTAATTAGTGGAAATTAGGAAGGGAAATCGTGAGGCTTATTATCAAATAAAGGAAGTGAGTCTCAGGCCCCAAATATGAGGAGAATGCTGACGAGTCTGTCAGGTTTCGTGTATGTATGGATTTAAGCTTCTGACATCCTTTCTCTTATTAGCAAATCATGGTCTTTAAAACCATCTTGGCCTAATGTAGTCCCACATGTCTTTCATCCCAGCCCTCAGGAGGCAGAGGTAGGTAGAGCTCTGAATCTGAGGCCAGTTTGTAGTACGTAGTGAGTTCCAGGACAGCCAGGGCTAAGTTGAGAGGCCCTGTCTCAGATAGATGATAGATGATAGATAGGTAGATAGATAGGTGGGTGGATGGGTGGATGAGAGAAAGAAGGATGGATGGAGAGAGAGAAAGAGAAAGCCATTACGTTTTGATTATTCTGGGAGGCCTCCCACCACTGTAATAAGATGGTTTCTGTTGCATTTGTAGTAACTAGGATTTGATTGCTCTCTGGAGTGACTGCCTAGTTTGTGGGCTCCAGCCCCCTTCTCCCCCTCTTGGAGAGTTCTACTAAGCAGTAGGAAGGAGATTCGACCCGTGGACATGCAGAGTTGCCCATTCTGCCCATTTTTGGCTAGCTCTGATTTACCAGGATCTAGGTGGAAATAAAGTTGGGAGAGTCACTGTGCATTTCATGAACTCCTTTGCTTGTTTGTTTTCCAGACAGGATTTCTTTCTGTAGCCCTGGCTGGCCTGGGATTTGCCCACAGGTCAGACTGGCTTGGAACTCAGAGATCTTCCTGCCTCTGTGTCCTGAGTGGTGTGTGTCACCACGTCCAGCCTTTTTTTTTTTTTTAACAAACCATTAATAATTACTGTTAATATTTTTCAGTTGTAATCAATACCCAGAGCTATTTAGGGTGAGGAAGAAGAACCAAAGCAGTGGTTCCCATAGTTTTTGTGCCTCAGTGGACCCTGAGACAGTCCTACGAGCAAGCAGGTTGATTGCAATGAGACAGCTCCCCGTAGTGTGCTTGGCTCGCAGCCCTGCACGGGGCGGTGGCAATGCAGTGGTCCTTATGCAGTGCCTGTGGTGTGTTCATGCCTGTGTGTTAAGCACAGTTCTGTAGCACCTCACCGTGATGTGATGCTTCCTGCTTTCCATTGCAGGTCCTGAGCAGCATGGCTGTGCCCGGGGTCAGACTGCTCACGGGTGCTCTAAGAAAGCCAGATGCCTGGACCAGACTCTGGGGTGCGATTCAAGGGACATCGTCACACAAACTTTGTGCTTCCTGGAACCGATACTTATATTTTTCCAGTACCAAGTTAAACACATCAAATTATAAAACACATTTCCGTAACATTTTCTCTCTGAGACTCCCAGAGCTTTTAGTATCTCCAGAATGTATTTTTCCATTTTCTATACGACTCAAAAGCAATATAAACTCCAAAAAATCTACTAAAAAGACCCTGCAAAAAGATGCAGATGAAGAGGACTCCGATGAGGAGACCAGTCACTCTGAGAGGAGTGAGATGGAGGAGGAGCTTGAGGAGGAGCCTGGTGTGGTCAAGGACTACAAAGACCTGGAAAAAGTGGTACAGTCTTTCCGGTATGACGTCATCCTGAAGACAGGCCTTGATATAGGGAGAAAGTGAGTATGGCGTGCATGTCCCCGTGAACCACCTGTCTGCCTAGTGCGATGCCACGTGCCAGTCACTTGGCCTCTGTCGCGGGGAGTAATAACTATAGACATGACAGGACTTTACAGGTGACCCATTC
Organism: Arvicanthis niloticus; assembly: GCF_011762505.2. Lineage (NCBI taxonomy): Eukaryota > Metazoa > Chordata > Mammalia > Rodentia > Muridae > Arvicanthis > Arvicanthis niloticus. The sequence continues at coordinate 14,464,044 of NC_047677.1, forward strand.
CAATCATGTCACTTTACAGATGACGAAACTGTGCTTTCACACACACAACTGGTGTGCTGTGGGCCATTGATTTAATGACGATTTCTGGTTTTTTTCTCCGTATTGCTGGGGATCAAACCCAGAGCCTTGTGCATAGTAGGCAACTGTTCTGCCACTGAACCACGCCTCTGTTCCTAGTGATAACATCTTACAGGGAAAGCATCATAGCTACAGAAAACCACTGGGATTCCCCATCTACTTCAGCATGAGAACGTACATGCCAGGATCACCAGGAGGAATAGGAAGTGATAGTTAAGAACGCAGGTCCTAGGGCTAGCATGTTAGCTCAGTGGCGAGGAGTACCTGTCGTCATGTCTGACAACCCGAGTTCAATTCCTGGGATCCACAGAGCGTAAGGAAAGCACTGACTCTCACAGTTGTCCATAGACACATGTGCCATGGCACATGGACCCACAGCCACACACACACACACACACACACACACACACACACACACACACACACTAAACCAGAATGCAGTTCCTGGGCCACTGAGGTGGCTCAGTGGGTAAAGGTCATGTCAATTCAACTCTGGTTCCTGATCCCAGAAAGGAGCAGGAAAGAGCTGGTTCCTGAGGTTGTCCTCTGGCCTGCACAAACTATGGCATGTGTTCTCACAAACACACACAAAAGAACACAGTCTGACCTAAAGCTCTGGGTCGTGCCTGCAGTCTGAGCACCTGTGAGGCTAGGTCAGGAGACAGAGTTCAAAGCCAACCTGAACTACATATTGAGGGGATCTCTCAGACTACTAGTAAGCAACCTTCTGCACATTTTGACATGTCCTTGCTGTGAACAGGACTGAGAGAAGCTGCTTTAGACAGTAATGGCAGGTTCCTTTTAAAAATATATTAACTGTCCATGTGTGGCAGGCAGGCCATGCAGACCCTAGTGTGTGGACGTGGAAGACTGCTTTGTGCAGTTGGTTCTGTCCTTGCAGCTCTGTGGGTTCCACCTCTGAACCCCCTTTTTACCCTTTAAAGCCATATTACCACTCTACAGCCCATGCTGGCCTACAACTCACTGAAATCCTCCTGCTTCTGCCTCCCAAATGCTGGGACGCAGGTATAAGCAGATTGGCTTAAGGTCTGTGTACCTAGGCCTGGCGTGCAAAAGGCTCTCGTGCGTGGATTTGAGCTGTTACAAACACCGTGTCACATGCAGTGCCTGCACAGAGGTCGAAGGGTGGATGTTGTAGTTTACTGTTTAAATCCACAGATCATAAAAGACTGTGGTCCTACTGTGAGCATCCTGATCAGGATTGCTGGCTGCTATCTAACATCTGGCTGCTATCTAACATCTGGCTAACTCCTCTAGGACCTGGCCACTGGCCACTCCCTTTATTAAGCCGAGCCAGACGTCAGTCATCTGCAGTCAGGTCACCAGAAGGAAAGGTGGTGTCTGTTATCTTCCTCCGGTCACTGGGGTTAAATTCAGAAGTGAATGGCTGTCAGTGCACACAGGCAGTTCCCTATGTGTAGTGCCTGGTTTTCCACTCTGAGTGCCAAGCAGGTAGCTGAGGGCAGGAAGCACCCACTCATTCTGACCATGATGGCTCAGTGAGCTTGCAGTTGCTTCTAAAACCACCATAAAACCCCACACAACAGCCACCTGTCTGAGAAGCAGCACCTTTTGGGAATCGGAAGTACCCTTTGGTCTCTCCTGTTAGGATACGAGTAAGTGATGGCCGCTTTCACTTTGTGTCTTGACTTTCACTCAAAGCACAGGGTGTTGTGGGGATTCACTGAGTAGACAATAACTGCAGCTGTTTTCCTCAAAGCTATGTGTTTTGTGTGTGTTTTTTTTAATAGCAAAGTAGAAGATGCATTCTACAAAGGTGAACTCAGACTGAATGGGGAAAAATTGTGGAAGAAAAGCAGAACGGTGAGCCACTCCGCCGCCATGACAGTCCCACCACCCTGTCTGTTGCTCTCTTACTTAGTGCTGTCCCCGACTCCCCCGTGGGCCCTGGCGCCTTCTCTGAGGTCCTCAGAGGTCCTGGTCATGCTGGTGGGAACCACCTACAGGCCACTGTCCCTTCTCAGCCATTGAGACTTTATTGAGTAAGAGAAATTTAGAATCAGCCACCCTCAAGACTGCAGCCATCCTTACTCAGACGTCTATGGTACTAACATTAGCCCATGGAATCATGACAAGGAGATGACAGAGAGAAAGGTTGACTGAGAGGCGTCACCAGAGCAGGGGTGTGATTCTGGTCACTTCAGCAGAAGCTTTCTCTCCCTATAGCTCTGCTTTCTGATAGGCAGCTAGCAAAAAAGATGCCCCATATTTTCCAACAAGTCCATATTAACACTACTAATTGAAAGACGTCAAGCCAGGGTGATGACTTCTGTCACCCTAGCACTGGTAAGGCTGAAGACGGAACATGAGTCCCAGGTCAGCCAGGGCTGCACAGTGAGGCCATGTCTCAAAAAATAAACCACACAAAACCCCAACTGATAAAAAAAAAAATGTACTTCCAATATTTGCTTTGTAACAAGTCTCTCTGTATGTATGTGTGTGTGTCTCTCCCTCTGCGCCTGCCCCTCTCTCTCTCTCTCTCTCTCTCTCTCTCTCTCTCTCTCTCTCTCTCTCTCTCTCTCAGACACACACACACACACACACAGACACACACACTTGCACACTGGAAGGCAGAGTCAGGAAGACTGCCACAGATTCAGCCAGCCAAGTCTGCTCAGCTCATCTAGTTCCAGGCTAGCCAAGACTACATCACAAGAAAAGAAAACAATGTATGCATATATTAATACCTGTTCCACATATTTTGAATTAAATCTTACTCATATTTATCTTAAAATAGATTACTATGGGATATATTGTTTTTAAATGTATTTTATTCTGTGCGTTTGAGTGTCTTGCTTGTGTGCACATGCACAGGCAGTTCTTGTGGAAGATCTCCTGGTACTGGAGTTGCAGGTGGTTGGTTGTGAGCCACAGTGACTTCTGGGAACTAGTCCAGGGTCTCTGCAGTAACAACAGGCAGCTGGCAAGAAGACGCTCTAACTGCTGAGCCACCTCTCCAGCCTCTTCATGCCTTTTATATTTTGAATTTTGTTTTTTAAATCTATTTTATGTATATAAATGCCTGCAAATATGTATGTGCATAACTGTGCCTGCTGCCCACACTGGCCAGAAGAGGGTACCAAGTCTCCCAGAGCTGGAACTAAGGATGATTGTGAGTGCTGGGAACCAAACCCACGTCTGCAAGAGCAATGACTGCGCCTAGCTGCTGAGCCAACTCCCAGCTCTCTGTTAACTTTCCAGCTTTACAAAAGTGTATTTAATCTGGGAATGGGGAGTGCAGGGACAAGCGTGTGGCAGCATGGGTGTAGGTGTAGGATAGAGGACAATTGGAAGGCGTGGCTTCTTTCCCTCCATGTTGGTGCAGGGACGGAACTCAGGTTGTCAGGCATTGCTACAGGTGCTGAGCTGCCTCGTCCTCCCTCTGAGATTCAAATGAGTTTTTGTGTGATTGAGACAGTGTCTCACTATGTAGACTAGGCTGGCCTGAACTCAGAGATCTGCCTGCCTTTGCCTCCTGAATGCTGGGATTAAAGGGTGTTCTACCATGAGATTATCACTTAACAAAACTCAATAAGGAAGATGTAAGAAATCTTTAATGAAAAGTTTGAAAGCAGGACAGGGACGCAGCTCTCTGAGTAGGGAGCGTGCCGAGCACTCAAGGGCATCCCCACAAGAGTGAATCTTAGGCCAGCCTGAGATACATGATACCTGTCTGGGCACAGAGGGTGGCTTAAAACCCAAGGCCCTTGCTTAGAAGCATAACCTATTAGCATTGAGGGGTAATGAGGAGGCAGGCAGTTTTGGAGGGTGGTTTTTATTTTCCTTTCATGTTCCAGAGGCCTGCTAGGGCAGGATCCAAGCTTACCTCGAGTTGCCTTGGGGTGTGGAACACTAAGTGTGTCATGTATGCATCGGGGAACATTGAGACTCCTTGCTCCTGGGGATCATGCAGCCCACTGCTGCTGCCTGCATGGACAGAAAGAGGGGAGTTGGCCTCCATTCTTGTTTAGAGGCCAGGGAGCTCTGATAACCTTAGGTGGCAGGTGCAGGGTGACCCCGCAGCCATTGTTCAGTGAGCTGCACAAAAGCCATGCTCCAGATGGGCCCTTCCCCACCCTGTTTTATTGCTTTCTGGACTAAGGCTGGGCTGCCTTCTCTACTGCACCTCTGAAGGCCCCTCCTGGCTGGAGCCTCATTTGCAAACTCCATAAGCCTGTTTATCTTCCCGGCTCCGGGCTCCGAGGCATTGTTAACTCCAGCCTAATTGCTCTGCTTCCTCGTGCCTTGGGTGTTCTGTTGTCTCAGCCGCTTTCCAGATTTCTCCGGAGGGTCAGCAAAGGCAGAGGCCAGTAGTAACACTCTGCTGCCTTGTTACTAGGAGGCCTGGTAGCCATAGAAACTGCAGCTAAGCGGAGATTTGAAATGTAGATATTTGAAACAGCCCCTAATCCCAGCCAGTTTTGCTTTGTGTCTGAGAGGACCAGGCCTTGGATGGGACTAAATAAAGCATGCCTGCTTCCCCAGCCTGCTCCATGGAGCCAGTGCCTGGCTACAGGCCCTGAGGGTCCAGCTTGTCTGGTGCTGCAGCCCAGTCTCCCCACAGTCCCCCTACTCCCCACCTGCCATTGAGCAGAGCTTTTGTGTGTTCTGCGAGCTAGGTGGGGTCCAGAGTGCACAGTGCTGTGGTAACCCTGCTCTGACATGGTGCCTTGAGAAGTGAAAACATGGGTACTCACCCTGCCTTAAACTCACCTCCCGGGAGTCTGCTGGGCTAAGAGAAAACATTGAGCCCTAGAAGGAAAAAATGCCATCACTTTCTTTCTAAAAACATTTTATTACCACATATTAATTATAATAACATTTCACTATGGTATTTTCATGCATGTGTATGATGTGTTTTGATTGTATTCACCTCCCCATTAACCTCTCTTGTGCCCCACACCCCTGACTTTTTCCTTTCTCCTTTATACTCTCTTGGAGTTTCTCCTCCTCCTCTGCTTCCTCCTTTCCCTCCTCCTCCTCTTCTTCTTCTTCTTCTTTTTTTCCCCCTGTAAGATGATCTCACTAAAAACTTGAAGCAATCCTCTGCCTCCGCTGGGTTTATAGGCATGAGCATATGCTGCTCATGCCTCTAAAGTAAATGTTTGGGTTGGTGAGATGGCTCAGCAGACAGAGAGGCTTGCTGCCAAGCCTGACAACCGAAGGTCCACCCCTGGACCCCATGTTGTTGAAGGAGGGAACCAGCTCCACAGAGCTAGATTTCAGCTGGCCTTGGCCACATGTGTGCCCCACACCCCAAAATAAATGGTTTCAAAATTTTTGAGTTAGGGGCTCAAGAGATGGCTCAGCAACTAAAAGCGTTTGCTGCACCTTCCAAGGACCCCAGTTCGATTCCCAGTACCACCTGGTGGCTCACAACTGCCTGTGATCCAATTCCAAGAGATCCATTCTATCTTTGACTTCCAAGGGAACCAGTCATGCACATAGCACCTAGACATCCATGCAGGAAAAATAAATGCCCGTACATAAAATAAATCTAAAAAAAAAAATTAGTGAATTTGATGAAGTAATTCCAGTTACTAAGCAGTGCGTTTTTTTGGTTGGGGGGTGGGCTTAGTTTCTGGGGCGAGGTTGGTTTTTTTTTCTTTTGGTTATACTTTTTTTTTTTTTTTTTTTTTTTTTTTTTTGGTTTTTCGAGACAGGGTTTCTCTGTGTAGTCCTGGCTGTCCTGGAACTCACTCTGTAGACCAGGCTACCTCGAACTCAAAGAAATCCGCCTGCCTTTGCCTACCAAGTGCTGGGATTAAAGGCGTGCGCCACCACTGCCCGGTGGTTATACTTATTTTAAAATGTTTAAATAACTTTTATTTTATGTGAATGGGTGTTTTGTCCACATGCATGTCTGTGCACCATGTGTGTGCGTTGGTACCAGGGAGGCCAGATGAGGGTGTCATGTCCCCTGGAAATGCAGTTACAGGCAACAAGAGCAGTGGTCACTGTTAACCACTGAGCAATCCCTTCGGACCCTTCAACAGAATCAGTGGCCCACATCTGAGTTGCTTTAGGTCTATAGAAGCAATTGTGGGGCAACACCATGCTCTTTCTGGCTTACATTTTGACAGAAGCAGCAGCATGTGGCCAGGCTGCATTTAGCCCCTCTTGAGTTCCTGGCAAGATTCTCGAATGAGCTGTTTGGACCAGGTATCTACCAGGCGTTTCCCATGCACCTGACATGGACTAAGTCCTTGCAGCTGGGCCCTGGAGGTAACATGGTTCTCCAGGGTGACAAGCTTTAGCCGCAAATCCTCTGATAGGGTTAGTTTGGCCTCAGCCCCTGGAGGCAACTCTTCTCTTGTGTGCTGTCCACCTTTGTGGTCTAAAGCTGGTCTCTCCCCCAAGTCTCTCTCATGGGGCAGCCGACACTGAAAAGTTGCAGCTCCACTTTAAATTCTCTGCAGCCAGCCATGGTGACTGATGTCTACGAAACTGGCCCATCCCATTTTAGGGCATCCTGGCTAAAAATCAGTGCCAGCCGGCTCTCTTCCTGGAGCATCCAGTGCTGTCTTTTCATGTTCTTGCTAAGGCTGTGCCCCACTTTTCAGTGTTTTACCAGTGTTGGCCGGCCAGACAGGTTCGTCCAAGTACTCCCTCAATTACCTGACTAATGACCTTTCCAGCCTAGCTCATCCGCAGGCTGGTCATTGATGTCGGAGGGAAGCGACTGCTGCCATCTGGCCCCTGTGCTTGAGGCTCCCTCCTGTATGCCTACCCCGCCATGCAATTCAGAACTAGGGTGACAGCCTCAAAGGAGTCGGGGCTGTCTCCCTCGCTCTTCCTGTGTGACAGTCATCACATTAAAGCAAAGCAGGGCCTAGGTTTCCTGGAATGGAGTAAAGGCTGTTTCCTTGTGTTCTCAGGTGAAAGTGGGAGATACTTTGGATCTCCTCACTGGAGAGAACAGAGAGACAGGGACAGAGGTGGTGATGCGAATTCTCCTGAAAGCTGTCTACGAAGAGAAGACTGAGAACGACAAGTACCGGGTGCTGTTGCGACGGTGGAAGAACTTAAAGCTGCCTAAAAAGACTGCGTCTAAATAAACACCCTCCTCCCCAGGGCGTTTTTACTAAAATAAAGTTCTCCTGTCGTTTGTGGGGTCACTGGAGCACTGACCTGTGGGTTTCCCTCTGGGGCTGGCTGGCCTGTGCTTAGATCTGGCATTTTGAGAGCCCCCTTGTTCTGCACAGAGACCGATTCTGGAGGTGCCCAGGCCGGAGAGAACATTACAGGTTGCCTGACATTTCCCACATTAACTACCTCAGGAGTCACGGTAAAATAAACTGGCCTTGTTTCTTTGTGGGTTTTGTTTTGTTTTTTGTTAGACAGTGTGTCTTAGGGTTCTATTGCTGTAAAGAGACACCATGACCACCACAATTCTTATAAAGGAAAGCATTTAATTGGGGCTGGCTTACAGTTTTAGGGGTTTAGTCTATTATAATCATGGCAAGAAACATGGTGGCACACAGGCAGACATGGTGTTGCAGAAGCTGAGAGTTCCGCATCTTGATCCGAAGGCAGCAGACAGACTTCGTGAGCTACACTGGTATATTACCTGAGAACATGAGATCTCAAGCCTGCACCCCACAGCGACACACTTCCTCCAACAAGGACACACCTAATAGTGCCACTCCCTATGGCCATGCATTCAAACATAGGAGTCTGTCTACGGTGGCTATACCTATTCAAACCAACACACAAGGTCTCACTGTGTAACCCTGACTAGCTTCAAAATCACCAAGATTTACCTGCCTCTGCCTCCTGACTACTAGGCTTAAAGACAGGCACCCCCACACCTGTTTTATTTTTTGAGATGGAGTCTCGGATAGCTCAGGCTGGCTTCCTACCTGTAACTCTCAAGAGTGAGGATTATAGAATAACATGTACCTGGCTCCTTAGTGTTCTTCTAAGTATTTCCCCAGTATAGGGACTACGTTTCAGGCATCTTGTGGCCAAAGCTGGCAGTCACGATTGCCCTTCAGGTCAATGCAAGATAAAGTCCAGGAGAGCCTTTTACCAGTTGTCTCAGTGAACACCAGTGTTGGTTCTCTTTGGTTTGTCTTCTGTAGTCCAGAAGGAATAAAACTGCCCCCTTAATTCCAATTGGGCTACTTAGAATCCATTTGGAATGCTTTCCTTTAGGGCTGCTAGATAAATCAAGAGAGCCAGAGCCTGGCTTAATGGCCTGCAAGCTAAGAATGGCTTTGACATTTTATGTTCAGAGCTCTGGCTGCTCGTTTGAAGGAATCAGATTCAATTCCCAGCACCCGCATGGTGGCTCACCACTGCAACTCCCGTCCTAGCTGGGGGATTTGATGTGCTCTTCCAGCCTTTGTGGGTGCTAGACATGTATGTGGTTCACAGACATACATGGAAATAAAACACCCATATATATAAAAGCAATTTCTTCAATGTTCTTTTACGTGTGCAATGTATTTATACACATATGACTATATACACACAGGTAAGACCGTTTGACCCATAAAACATACACTGATTAGTATCTGACCCTTTACTGAAAATGTTTTTAACTCCTGGCTCAAAAGAATTAACAATTTAGTTTGAGGCAGCAATAGGAGATACACAGGGTCTTTTTTAAAGAGATTTACTTATTTACATGAGTATACTCTAGTTGTCTTCAGACTCACCAGACGAGGTCATCAGATCCCATTACAGATGGCTGTGAGCCACCATGTGGTTGCCGGGAATTGAACTCAGGACCTCTGGCAGAGCAGCCAGTGCTCTTAACCACTAAGCCATCTCTCCAGCCCAAAACACAGGGTCTTATCAGGATAGACAGACTAGTGTTCTGACCCTCATGAGAGTGTTACACACTCTAAAGAACTAAGTCCAGCGAACCACCGGTGGCTCGGCAGGCGCCCTCCCGCAGAGGGCGCACCGTCTCTTGGTTCTGTCTCTTGGTTCGCGGTTCGAGTCCCGCCGTCCCGTTTCCCCCCCACCCCCGTCCCGTTTCCCGCGTCTTGTGGGGGGAAAATAAATAAATAAATAAATAAATAAAATGGCCGGGCAGTGATGGCGCACACCTTTAATCCCAGCACTTGGGAGGCAGAGTTCTGAGTTCGAGGCCAGCCTGGTCTACAGAGTGAGTTCCAGGACAGCCAGGGCTACACAGAGAAACCCTGTCTCAAAAAAACCAAAAAAAAAAAAAAAAAAAAAAAAAAAAAAAGAACTAAGTCTACATGGAGCAGAGTAGAACCGAGCACACGTGCACACTACACAGTATATGTGGTATGTACACTCAGGTCTGTCTGTGACTTCCCAGGAGCCAAGCCTTAGCACCCGGAAGGAGCAGCTCCCAGAGGAGGCTCGTGGCCCTGTCCTCCTGGGAGACTGGCTGTCCTGGGTGGGCTCTTATTGGCCCTCCATAACTTCCTGAGATCTGAGTCTGGAAGTGAAGCTTCTAGAACAGAAGCAGTTAAGTCTGAGATCTGAGTCTGGAAGTGAAGCTTCTAGAACAGAAGCAGTTAAGTCAGGGTCCAGGAGCTTTTCACCACTTTGGTTTGGAGAACCCAGAAAAATTTACCTTTGTTTAAAAACTTTGACCCAAGAGAACCAGAGCGATGCCTCAATGGGTAAAGAAAGACGTTTGCCGGCCAGTGACATAAGCCTGGTGACCTGCGTGAATTCAACCCCTGAGACTCCTCTAACCACCACACACATTCGAAGGTACAACATCCATTATCTAATTTTTAAAAAAGTGCTAAAATGGTATGGTTTTGCATAAATTTAATCCTAGTCCTTGGGAGGCAGAGACAGCTGAATTTCTGAGTTCAAGGCCAGCCCGATCTACATAGTGAGTTCTAGACCAGCCAGAGCTATCTAAAAAAGACCTAGTCTCAAAAAAATTTTTTTGTTTGTTTGTTTTAAATTAAAACATTTGAAAAACTTAAACTCTCAAGAAGAAATAATACTGCGTAAAGGTCAACATGGGGTTTCCGGCTTAGTCACTTTGTTATTTGGCTTTTTGAGTCGTCAGTAAACATATAGTATGTTTAATTTCTATGTGAGATAGTGACAAATCACAATTCAGTTACATGTCTATACTTCCCCTTCCCCATCCCCCTCTCAGCTTCTCTTTGCACTTGAGAAGCCTTGAACGGTAAGAGCAGGGACTCCAACAGTATGCTAGCTAGTGATTTTTAAACCCAGTCTGTCGGCAGGCGAGCTGTGACCATAACTCTAGCTTGTCTCTCTCTGCGTCTCACAGTCCTTATGGGACAAGTGAGGATCAGGACAAAGTCAAAGCAGGAGAAGCCTTCAGCCATTTTGTAAGGCTTCATTCAGTCAGAATGTAACTGAGGCTGGCCTTCAATACAGCGCTTCATGCCTTGGCTGTCCGAGTGCTGGGGTTACAGATGTGCACCCCCATAGCTGGCACTGAGATGGCCATTTGAAAGCTCATTAGTAACTTGTACTTGACTTAACATCCTGCCAGGTCAGATCCATTCCAGACTATAGTTTTTAAAAATCAAACTGAGAGTTGGGCCTAGTGGTACACACCTTTAATCCCAGCACTTGGGAGGCAGAGGCAGGTGGATCTCTGTGAGTTCGAGGCCAGCCTGGTCTACATAGTGAGTTCCAGGACAGCTACTGAGAAATAAAAGGAAAATTAACCTAAGAGCCAGAGAGACGGCTCAGTGGTTAAGAACTCATAGTATTGCCAGGCAATGGTGGCGCACGCCTTTAATCCCAGCACTTGGGAGGCAGAGGCAGGTGGATTTCTGAGTTTGAGGCCAGCCTGGTCTACAGAGGGAGTTCCAGGATAGCCAGGGCTACACAGAGAAACCCTGTCTCAAAAAAACAAAAACAAAACAAACAAACAAACAAACAAAAAAAACCTCATAGTACTCTCGAAGGACCTGAGTGCAGTTCCAAGTGCAGTTGTCAGCAGCCTTATCAGGTGCTTCAGCATCACCTGTAACTGCAACTCCAGGGGATTCAGTGTCTCTGTGGGTACCCAAACTCCCCATACACACAGACACATAACTAAAAATATAATAATTTTCTTTAAAAAAAATCAAACAATGAAGACATGTGATCATAGATGATGCTAGTCTGGTCATAGCGTGTGGCAAAAGATTGATCTCCCAAGAGTCACCAACAGTGCAAGGGACTGGAACGTATTTATGAAATCTAGCAGAAACTTAAGAGCCACTCGTGATGATTCATGGCACTGTTGGAGCTCGCTCATTACTGAGGCCGAACAACAGCTGCCTTTTAATGTGGTCCTGGCAAGGCCTCCCCAGTCAAATTGTGAGTATCTCTGGACATCTTACCACAGTGGTTCTCAACTGGGGCTGTGTGCCCACTCCCTCTGGGGGCATTTGGCAATACCTGGTACTTTTAGTTGTCATGATGGAGAGGATGTTAGGGACCCCAGGAAAGGAGAGCCTGAAGATGACGCTAAACATCCCATAATGTTCAAGCAAACCAACCCTACAGCAAAGGACTGTCAAAAGAACACCATGTCAGTAGTGTGGAGGTTGGGAAACCCTGGTCTACGTTTCCATAGAATAACAAAGGAAAAATATTTATATATATTGTTGGCTGCAGATGTTGGTGCACGCCTGTAATCCTAGGACTTGATTGGTAGAAGCCGTAGGATCAAGAGTTTGGGGCTATCAGGGGAGAAATGGCAAAAACAACAACCGCTGGGCGGTGGCGGCACACACCTTTAATCCCAGCACTCAGGAGGCAGAGGCAGGCGGATTTCTGAGTTTGAGGCCAGCCTGGTCTACAGAGTGAGTTCCAGGACAGCCAGGACTACACAGAGAAACCCTGTCTCGAAAAACAACTGTTCATTTGTTTTGTTTTTAAACAAAACAACTGTTAGAGGCAACTGTTCATTTGTTTTGTTTTTAAATTATTTTATTCAATTTATGTAGTTTTGTTTCATGTGCATTGGTGTTTCGCCTATACGCCTTGTGAGGATGTAGGATCCTCTGAATTATAGTTATGAGCTGTTGAGAGTGCCAGGGAATTGAACCTGGATCCTGAGAAACAGCCACTGCTCTAACCTGCGGAGCTGTCTCTCTAGCCCCCAGGAGTGTTCACTATAAAGTCCTAAGCTCTAAACGGACTGGAGCTTGTATGGAGACCAAGCTGGCCTTGAACTCAAAAAGACCCATTTGCCTGACTCCCACCAGTGGGATTAAAGATGTGCGTCATCATGCTTGGATACTTATTTTTCAAGAAACTATAAAAACATTTCAGTTCAGTGGATGTTCATGAACCTACCTAAAGGGCTCACAACGTATACTGAGCAAGGAAAAGGACCTCTGCCTTACCTTGGCTCTGTGAAGGTCCACTTTACAGTCGGAGACTTCCCAGCTGCATGGTCTCCAGGGAGCAGCGACCGACTGAACATTGAGGTCCCAGGACTTGAGCAGCGAGCAGCGCCCGAACTGCTCCCACAGCTCCCTCGCTGGCTCCAATCAGAGCAGCTTTTGGAAATCAGCAAACGCTGCAGATCAGAGTTTGTCATTCCCCCTCAGAGCAACAACTGTTAAACATTTACCAGCGCTCACGAGAGGTTTTCCTTAAGAAGCACCTTGGGCCCACTGTTCCCTCTCGGTTCTTCTGAGGTCTTCCCGGCCCACTCCCCTCCCTACCCCCACCCCACTTCGGCCTCTCCTACTCGGGCAATCATTTCACTGTTTAATGATATCATTTTGCCTGTATGCATTTTTGTGAAATGCATTTCACTGTTTTGCTTAAAGGAATTTTCAGCTTTCTTCTATATCTCATTGCATGCTCTTGGTGTCTTGAGCCTGTCTTGAGCTGCGTCTAATCCGTTGCTTCATACCGTTGCCCCAAAGTGCATCTTACCACATGCCTGCAGCGTTCTTTCAGAGGGACACCGTCCCAGGCCACACCCACTTCCCTTTGCTACAGGTAAGACCCTTGCTTTCTGGATTAGAATGGCTGTTGGCTGCCTGCCGTGAGCACTACTCCAAGGTGTTCAGACCCCATTGCCTTACTCGGCCCCTGGCTTAGCCAGCTTTCTCGCTTGTTGCCAGTATAATCTCTAGTTCCTTGCACCCCTCCACCCCTTTTAACTTTCTAACTCATGATCCCTGGTCTCAGCCTCCCAAGTATTGGGATTACTGGCAAGCACCAACACTGAGACTATCTCCCCAAGACAGACAAGTGAAGATTGTGGCCAGGACAAACAAGAGTTTTCTAAAATGAACACTTGTTCTTTAGGGGATCCTAAAGAGAGGCAATACTTGTTTCTGAAATCAAAGTCACTATTAAGCCATATATACAACCTATCAACAGATTGTTTTTTGGTGGAGGTTGGGGGGTGGGGGTGGGGAATGGTGGCACACACCACTAATCTCAACACTCAAGAGGCAAAGGCAGGCCGATCTCTGAGTTCCAGGCCAGTCAGGCCTACAGAGGAAGCCCAGGATAGTCAGGGCTACACAGAAAAACCCTGTCCTAGGGAAAACCTCTTAGTGCTTGATTCTGAAGTAGAGAAATCAAAGGTTGAAATGGCAACTTTGAGCAGTGTATTACCACCGATGGCCACAGGCCTTATGCATACTGGAGTGCATTGTCTCTTCCCAAGTTTAGCCTGTCAAAACCAAGGATGGAAAAGTCCTTACACCTTGCAGCGCAAGCTGAATGCCTGTCAATTCTTAAAGAAAGGCTTACCAACTTCCTTCCGGCCTGTGAGGAACAGGAGGGTCAGGAAAGCATGGAGTCCTGCAGTTGTGCCTTAGGCCGGAGCCCAGCTTCATTAATACCTGTAATGACCTGGCTGCCTTCTGCACAGGGAGTAGCCAAGGTCCCGTCTGGCCATACTCACGGACATCTTGCAAATCAGCTTCAGGCAAGACCTGTCAGGTTCTGTGGTGCTAACTCAGAACCTTCCCACCAGGCTAAAATGGGTTGCTTAACTAGTAACTCGTGCTGGGCAGTGGTGGTGCACACCTTTAATCCCAGCACTTGGGAGGCAGAGGCAGAGGCAGAGGCAGGAGGATTTCTGAGTTCGAGGCCAGCCTGGTCTACAGAGTGAGTTCCAAGACAGCCAGGCCCACTAGCTCTGGCCCTCCAAAGATGTTTGCTGAGTGGATGAACCCCCTCTAGAGGCAGCAAAGCCTCCCTGCATTCACCCCCAAGTTTTGAGGCCTTAATCTTAATCTGGCCTTTGCTCCCAAATGCTCAGATAACAGACAGCGATTTTAACTGCTGAGCTATCTCTGCAACTCTGGTGGTGCGAATCTTAATCCTAGTATCTGGAGGATCTGAGTTTGCAGCCAGACTGATCTAGTACATTCCAGGCCAGTCAATCTGTCTCAAAAATACACATACAAAACCAAAACCAAAAAACCCTAAGCCATCATGATGCTAAAGGCTATGGAACCCGCTGCCTCTTCCTACCTGCCAAGACAGCCTTTCTAAACGAAGGCTGTGTGGTGGTGTGAATATGCTTGGCCCTGGGAGTGGCACTATTAGGAGGTGTGGCCTTGTTGGAGGAAATGTGTGGCTGTGGGGGTGGGCTTTAAGACCCTCCTTCTAGCCACCTAGAAAACAGTCTGCTCCTGGCTTCCTTGGGATGAAGATACAGAACTCTCAGCTCCCCCTGCACCATGCCTGCTTGGATGCTGCCATGCTTCCTGCCTTGATAATGGACTGAATCTCTGAACCTGCAAGCCAGCCCAATGTTGTACTTTATGAATGAGTTCTTGGTCATGGTGTCATTTCACAGCAATGGAAACCCACAGACAGCACACAGTAGGAGAATGCACTTAATTCAACTGCCCTCTCCCCCACCAGGCCATGCCTTAACGTGTATGGGTGTTTTGCCTGCATGTTTGTTTGTGCCAGACCACATGTACATGGTGGTCAAGGAGGTCTGAAGAGGATGCTGGATCTCCTGGAACTAGAACTGCAGGCGGTGGTGAGCTGCCATATGGTGTGTTGGGGATGGAACCTGGGTCCTCTAGAAGAGCAGCCAGTGCACCTAACCACTGAGCCATCTCTCCAGCTCTTGAGAATAGTGTGCAGCTTCTCTCTAGCTTGATATATGCTCATTTTTAAAAGGTTACTGAGTTTTAACCAGCAGAGGGAAAGCATCTTTTGTTACCAGGTTAGCTTTGAGAAACTACGTCCCATGTGACACGGGGTGGAAAAACTGGGGTCAAAGGGAAGAGATGTCCTGCTGGTACAGGCAAGGCGGGCACCAGGCCAGGAAGAAGATAGAGGATTGCCTCGTCCTGTGGTCTGTATACAAGTAACACTGGAGGATTTATTTGGTGAGTTCTACCACTCGACTGTGGCCAAAACCTTGTGAGCTGTACCCCACATCCAGGCCCTGAAGTCCCCAAACAGTCCTCCTGTGGGCCTGGGAGAAAGGTACATAGACAGGCGGACAGACAAATCCAGACACTAAGTGACCTAAAGAAATGAAGCGTAAGAGACCACAGTTTTTCTATTTTTATATTTTATATAATTAATAAAACAGTGCTTGTATAAAAATTCACACAAAGTTGCTAGAGAGCATACAAGTTCCAAAACTGTCCTGGGTTTGTGGTACATTCAGTTTTCTAAGGGTGCACTCAGATCAGTGTAACAGGCAGACATGACGTGGTATCTCATTCTCTTTGGTAAAACTATTCTTGTCACTTACCCCTCACAGTATCACTCTGATATCCACTTTGTGCAGGGTCTGCGCTTCCTGGGATGTCAGACATTAAGGCTGGATCTACAAGAGGCGAGGACTGCCCACAGTGGTGATAGCCCCGGGCCCTCACCCCCACTCCAGAATGACCCAGTGACCTCCAACCAGGGGTCTCCAGGTCCCTCTGGATCAGGTAGGAAGCAACTGCTGGGGGAAACAGTAGAAACCGAGGCAATCTCTGTAAGAACCCAAATGGCCACACTGTGGTGCGATCGGGCCAACTCCAGGCGCCGCTAAGTAGATCCCATTGGTCGGTTGATGATTGCTGCTGATATAAACCCCTCGCCCCCTAACTTAAAAGGAAAGGAAGGTTTGGGTTTCAACACTGAAGGGGAAGGGCAGCGAGCACTAACAACACTAGACATTGATTCCCTGACAAACGTTTGCCATCAAACAGATGCGGCCACATAAACTAAAGCAGGATTCGAACACTGTACATTCAAGAGTATCTTCAGACATTCTTTAACAACTTACTAACAGAAAAACCGAGACCACTACCACCTACCGTGACAGACTATTTTGGTGAACACCAGAATGTCGGGGCTAATCTTTAGTCCTCTGGATACAAGGCAAAAATAATCCAGACTACAAACAAAGAATCTAGATGGGGACAGGGGAAGCAGTTGCCGACAGATTTCATGAAACCCATTAAATTCTGAAAAAATAAGTATTTTATATTTCTATTGCTTCATGAAAAAAAAAATGCCCACTGGAGCTACCTGTACGGACGGTGAGTGAGGGCACCATACAGTCCAGTAGGGGCAGGAAACAGCTCCCAGAGTGTCCGGCTCTTTATGGGGGTGGGGGTGGGGTGAAGAGAAGCCCTACATAGTTAAAGTATTAAGGAAACCAAAATACAGGTTCCCAGAATTTAACACGCTCTGGGTAACGAAAAGTCCCGCTTACTTCCTAGAGCCCGCCATTTCTCTGACGTGAGTAGACAGGACTTCTAAAAACTCAGTGACCGATTGTGCTTCTGACGTCTCGGGACCACACTCCACTTTCTAGAAAGCAGGACAATCTCCACATGGCTTGGAATCCTCTTGGTTACATCCTCAAGACCAGAACAAATCCCGTGGAATTCTCTCAAACCAGTGAAGCAATGAGAGAGTGCCACGGCCATCTTTGGGGTAGTGTGTGTGTGCGTGCATGTGTGTGCACATGTGTGTGACTAAGGCATTAGAGAGAGGCCAAGTGAGGGGAAAGGGGAGTCTTCCGGCTGCCTTATTACCTTCTTCCTGGGCACAAGAAGGTTGCCTTGTCGTTCGTGGGCCCCTCACCTCACTTCTTATAAGGAGATATGTGTGCAGGTGTGGGTATGTGACAGAGTGCCACCAAGTCTCTGTGCACTTCCCAATGTCAATAATTTAGATTTACAGTTATAGCATAATCTGAAAATGACAGTGGATAGAAGCTTTACAGTATTCAAATTGTTATTTTTTTTTTAAATGCCCATTGGGTACATGCGAGATTATATCATGTTGTCTGCTAGAACGGAAGTTCTTTATGAGAAAATTCATAGATTCTATCATTCCTGCATATTAAGGTAGCAAAATATTAAGCCATTAAAGTTATCACATCTGTAATGTCCCACAAGGGTTTTGTGACTGCCCTGGGCAACTCATTACTCTTCTAGGCAAGGATGAGATGCACTGAGTCGGGGAAACAGTTTCCTTTCCTTCTTAGGCATCTGGCCCCAGCGCAGAAGGGGAAGAGATGTGCGCCTCCATGCTAGGGGTGGGCCGGGGTAGAACGGCAGAACTTCCTACAAGGTTTGAGGGAAAAGGTCTGGTGGGACTGGGAAGGGGTGTGGGCACTCCATTTAAGATGGTTTGGGTCCTTCCAACACCTGCAAAAGAGCCCTAGGCCTGGGCTTTGGAGGTTCAAGACCATGCTACTCATGGGAGGAGCTAACACTGAGGTCTGGGGACACGGACTTTGTACAAATACACGGAGAGTAAACAGTTCTTGGTGAACCCAAAAGCTCACCCGTAAATCACACAAAAATGTCCCTACACATTGTGTTCCAATGTGTCCCTCTACACCAGCATCTCTGTGTGGGGAGGGAACAGGGCTGCAGGAGGACACGGCTCCCATGAAGGCCATGAGACCCACGCCTCTGCTCTACCTACATTCATGTCATCTTCCAGTGTTCTCATCTACACAGTGAGCACCACACGGCAGTGGCAGACAGGCTGAGCCACAGCAGAAGGGAAACTCACATAGAGTAAGAGAGGGGCTACACACTACTTATAATCCGTCCCGTCTGCTGAAGCTAAGGGGCTCTGGACTCCTCCAAAATCAGATGTCAAACACAGGATTAGTAAAAACAGTCACTATGCCACCTGAAGCCACAGTTACCCATAATGCCTGAATATGGCATTTCTTTAAAAAAAAAAAAAAAAGCATAAATCTAAAATCATCTTTAAAAATCCCAGCAACTGAAGTAATCTTACAACATCTCATATTTTAAGATTTTTTCTAAATCAAACGGCTCCCAGTGAGCCTAATGATTCGTTCAAAGTTTCATTTTAATTAAAAAAAAAAAAAAACAGAAGAAGAAGATAAAAATAGAAGATGTAAAACCTGGGGAGAGAAACAAGTTGCTGCGTTCTGTTGTTTTTTGAGACAGGGTCTCCTTCTCCAGCCCTGGCTGGGCCGGAATTCACGATGCAGACTAACCGGACAACCAGACTGGCCTCAAACTCCAATGGCCTAGAGGTGTGGGCTACCACATCTAGTCGAAATTTGAATGTTGAATTGTAAGAGCTAGGGAGGGCACCCCAGCCCTGTGAAGGGACCCTACCCTACCAATTCTCTGATTTCACAGCTTGGCTACTCCGGCAAACTCCGGCTGTGCCACCAGGGAACACAGAACAAAGTCATGAATACAAAAGACCAAATTCAAGGCTTCTTTCTTGTGGCTGGGTAGGTGTGCAAATGTAGGAAACCACTCCCCACTGGCATAAGGTGCCTGTCTGCGGATACCATACACGAGCTCCAGAGCCATGCTCAGTCCCAAGGGCACCCGTTGCTCAGCCTGTGGTGACCCAAGTCCCTGGGCAGCCCCAGCCCTGTCATTTCTCTACTTTCTTGGCTTTCTTGAGAATGTCGCACTTTTTCCTGTTGGGGCGGCGACACCGCTCATCAATGCTGGGTATACATTCATAGTGCCACACCTCTTCCATCTTCTCCACGGGGTAGACAGCCTCCACATAATGGCGGATGAGCCTCAGCCTCGTGGGGTCCAGCTGTTTCTTGTTACAAGCCCCGGAGTGGTTGTACTGCAGTCGAAGGTTCTCGGCCGTGAAGAGTTCGGGGAAGAGCCTGACCAGGAGCCGGGCGGCGAAGTTACCCACCGACAGGCTCTGCTGCACGATCTCACGTACCTCCTTGTCTGACAGCAGGTAGGGGGAAGGCACCGGAAAGTCAGGTGAGGGGACCACCAACTCGTCCAAGGGTATTTTGCAAAAGTCTTTGCTGCTCCTTTCAGGAGGCAGCGGGGGCCCCTCAAACTCCTCACGGAACCTCTCGGGGTTGATTGCATAACTTGCTAGGTCCCGGCACTCGGGGCCAGGCACATGGACTTTGCGTTGCTGCTGGTAGGAGCGGCGCTGCTCCGTGTCCCTGCGCCGACAGCGCTCATCCAGCTTGCCCACAAACTCCAGGGTCCACACTCGGTCGTTCTTGGCTCTCGGGTAGAGGAGCTGCACGTAGTGGCGGATCAGCCTGATGCGGGCAGGATCCAGCTGCTTCTTGCCCAGGGAGCCGCTGCAGTTGTACTGCTTGCGCAGGTTCTCGTGGGTGAAGAGCTCCGGGAAGAGGTGCACCAGCAGGCGGGAGGCAAAGTTGCCGATGGACAGGCTGCTCTCGTAGATGCTGCGCAGCTGCTCCTTGCTCAGAAGGCAGTCTGAACCCGGCATCTCGAAGTCAGGCTGTGGAATCTCTAGCTTGTCAAAGTCAATGGGCACCAGCCAGATCTTCTTGGAGCGCCGGCCAGGCCGCTCGCCTTCAAAGTTGTCCTCTACCTTGACCACCGAGATGTCGTCTGGCAGGCTAGAGGAGTCGTAGCAGTCATCACGCGGTGCCTCTCCCTCGCTGCCTCCCTCCAGCCCCAGGCCCTCCAGCTCATCATTGATGCGCTGGGCGCACTGCTGCAGCCAGGCTTCCTCCTCTTGCATATCAGGAAAGTAGATCTCTGTGTAGTTGCGGATGATCTGCAGCCTCTGCGGATCCAGCTCCTGCTTGTCTCCATCACCGTAGCAACTGTACTGCTCACCCAGCTTCCGGTGGTCGAAGAGCTCAGGGAAGAGCCGGTGCAGCAGGAACACGGCGAACTCACCTGGAGAGGAGGCTTCATCTAGGAACTCGGTGAGGTCCTGTGTGTCCACCACATGGTCCGAGGCGATGGTGCTGCTGCGGTCCAGAGACAGAGCTTCCTCTTGGTCCTTGTTGTCCAGAAAGTGGCCGGTATCCACTTGGTCTGCTTCAAAGAAGTTGGTGACCTGGCCGCCTGGCTGGCTGTCTTCCATTTCCCTCTGGGCCCAGAAGCGGCTGAAGAAGTCATTCAGCTGTGGCAAGCACTCAGCTTGCCACACGGCTGTGTCCTTCACCGAGGGGTAGTAGACCTCCACATAGTTGCGGATGAGCTGGAGATGCAGTGACTCTAACTTCCGCTTGGCGGCAAAGCCACAGGCACTGCAGCCCCGGGAGAAGTCCAAGTCGCTGAAGAGCTCAGGGAAAAGCTGCACCAGCAGGCGACAAGCTAGGTCGCCGCAGGACAGGCTCTGCTCAGCGATCTGTTTCAGCTCTGCAGCAGTGAGCTGGTACTCAGGCGGAGGCTGGAACTTGGCCACCAGCTCAGAAGGGCTCACCTGCTTCTTGACACGGCTCAACTCGAGGGAGAGCAGGTCCACCTTGCTGTGAAGCTGGGACATGTTAGACGTGAGCGTGTTGAGCATATAGAACATCTTCTGGATCAGGAAGTAGATATTGGGGTCCCCATCGGTGCCAACCCCGACACCGCATTCCCGCTTCTGAGATTCGCTGAGCAGGCGCAGAGGAGAAGGGCTGCTGCCGGAGTTTGCCTTCTCAAAGAGCTCATAGGGGCTGAGCAGGTCTCCCGGGGGAGGGTTCTTCTTCTCCATGATCTTGTGGGAGATGCCGTACAGGGGCTTCTTGTAGGAAGGCATGGCGGCTTCAGTGGCAGGCTCCTCTTCTGCAGGCCACACACAGCTCCCACTCCTGCCCCTGCTGGCAGGTTCTCCATTTCCCTGACAGGGCGAGCTGTTCTCTCGTGTGCGCATGCCTGCCACGAGGGCCTAAAAAACAGAAACCGTTGTGCAGTTAGGTGTGTGTTCTGATGCACTGCACTACACTGGGCAGGGACTGCACAGAGGACCCAAGGTCAATGCTTCCTGGTCCAAAAACTCTGCACAGACAGGAACATACTACAAATACACAGTGGCATCTGAGGGCCAACCTGTTCCATCTTTCTACTCCTTGAGAAAGGGCTCAGGCTAGACCCAGGAAGGCTCCTGCTCTTGCAGAATACTTGTGCCAGGCTGGACTTCTACAACAGTTACCATGAGGCACACAGTAGCAGGAACACAGTAGCAGGCTGGCCACTCGTGGTGGCTGCCAGGACTTAACTCTTGATTCACATTAAACAGAGGCTGGCCTAGAAGCTCTTGGAGTCCATGGATGGAAGATTCTCATAGTGACTCGGGGACCCCTCAGTGTCACCACTGTTAGAGTATCCCTCCACTGCTGGCACCCACCCAATGCCACAGATGAACACCTGCCCTGACCGTCTATGGGAGCGCTGGCTACAGACTACTTTCCAGCCTCCTTTGACCAAAGCTCTGGACTGAGTACTATGACAAGGGCTTAGGGAGGAGGACCCTCACTCCAGGCGAGAGCAGCACGCTCTCCTCGAACTGCATGCTCACACAAGCTCAGGCTGCCCTTCAGAGGCTGTGCTCACTGTTCCAGACCTCACTGCCTTCCTCAGTCCAGATCACCAATTCCAGCACAAAACTGAACTGAGTTCTTGGTAGCCTAAGCAAACACAGGATAAGAGGACACTCAGGAGATAAGGTTTACCCACCCAGGTGGAGGCAGTAAGGCATAAGAAAAGCAGCCCCAACAAAACAGAGCTCTGAGCCCCCTGTGCCTACTACATACTGATGAGTGAGGGACTTCCTGGACCCTCTTTAAGATAAAACAAATCACTCAACTCACAGGAGAGAGACCTGGAAGAGATTCTTGTTGTTTTTCCAGGGATTGAACCCAGGGCTGTTTACATATGTCTACTGTGAGCTACACCTCATCCCCCACCCAGGATTTTTTTTTAAATTTTGGTGGTGGTCTTTTGTTTCGTTTTCAAAGATGAGGGTCTCCCTCTCCTCCTGCCGCCGTCTGCTGAGTAATAGGGTCAGGAACACAAAGGGGTTTTGATGATGATGCCCATGAGGCTGTCCAGGTGACTGCTTCGTAGCGGATCTGTGCAGGCCAGCACAAAGGTCGGCAGCATCTATCCCTAACACAGTTTACCTCTTGAGAGCAGAGGGCTCTCTTTCTTGGATGGAGAGAGAGGCTGTGTGTGGTCTGCATCTACTCTCCTCCCTGCTCCTTCCTGGTGACTCCTCCTCTCCCCCCACCCACTGAATGATGGAGTGTGCGTGACATTTCTGATCTACCCCATAACTGAGCAAAGTAAAAGACTGTTGGGGGGGGGGGAGAGATAGGGGGCCTTTGTACTCTCCCCCCCCATGAGCAGGACTGAGAGACCTTGGTTGCCACAGCAAGGTCAAGTGATGGGATCTAGGTGGAGTTACCCACCTTGGCTGCCCGGAACACAGCAGAACTGCCCCTGGGCTTGCCTTGAGACATCTCCGGCCATGACCTGGAATGGACTATGGATTATCCCACCCATCTGAAACCAGGAGGGGTTGTGGGTTGGGTCTTCCCCTTTAAATTGAGAGCTGAACATTAAAGCTTTGGGCCTTGATCAGAGAACGTAGTCTTGGCCTCATCTCTTCTCGCCCTCCTTCCCCTTTCATTCCCAGCCCCCCTTTCAGGTGAATCCAGTTGACTTGTGGCCGCGGGCGGCTACAGGCCTTGGCTGTCCCAGAATTAGCTCTGTAGACCAGGCTGGCCTCAAACCCACAGAAATCCACCTGCCTCCGCCTCCCAAGTGCTGGATTAAAGGCCTGTGTCACCACCTCCTGGCCTAGGGCAGGTATTTTATCACTGTCCAATCCCTGCCTAAGACAAGGACCCCTGGGAGCTAGGGGGGAACACTGTGCTAGAATGCTTGCCAAATACATTCAAGACCTCAGTTCTTGTAAAGAGTTCCAGTAAAGAGAGGTCGGGCAAAACACACACGCGCGCACGAACATATCCTACTGACTTTAGGAAGCTCCAAGGACAGAGGGTGGGATAAGCACAGGGCCTCCCCTGTGTGACCTTTCATGCCTCAGCTTCTATGTCTTGCAGCAAGGTAGTTTTGAGACACTACACACCAAGCATAATAACGGAAGTACTTAACAAATATCTCCTACTACAAGATTGTATTAAGCAAGGCATTCAGCACGAGAGAAGTAATGCTGTAGCCTTTCGTCACGATGTCACAACCGCTCTCACTAACAAAGTTCTCGATGCACAGGAGGGTGAGGCACAGTGAAGGCAGCTCTCAGGAGTCTGACTAGAAGGACTATAAAGAGATTGAGCAGACGGGATGAAAAACACTTTAGAGAGTTCTTTTACTTGTCTATTTGCCAGAAAGTGAGGAAGACTTCTCTCCCTAACCCCACAAGGACCTGTATGGAATCCAGAGCCTCAGGCGTGTTAGACTTGAAGCACTAAGGTACCATAGCGCTCAACCACAGAGCTAAACCCAGCTCTTTTACATTTTACTTTAAATAAATGTATTATTTACTTTTAGGAAAGATAGCTCATTGGTTAAGAGGCCAGGCTACTCTTCCAGAAGACCCAGGTTTGGTTCCCAGCACCTACATGATGGCTCACACCCATCTGAAACTCCAATCCCAGGAGCTCTGACACCCTCTCCTGGTCTCTTCAGGCACCAGACACACATGTGGTACATGCAGGAAAAACACTTATACATGTAAATAAGATAAATGAATATTTAATTAACTTTTAAATCCTGTCTGTTTGTCTGTGTATGGGTATGACCATGTGAATGCAGAGCTCAGAGAACTGCTTACCGTCACATGCAGCTGTGAGCTGCCTGACACGGGGGCTGGACTTGGCTGCTCTGGAAGTCTGTGCTCTTAACCACCCAACCATCTCTCCAGCCCCGGCCCCTCCTATTTTCAGACAAGATTTTATTTCATACTACAGTAAGAAACACACCTGTGTGATGGTGCTGCTGCTGCCGCACGCCTTTAATCCCAGCACTTGGGAGGCAGAGACAGGCGGATCTCTGAGACTGAGGTCAGCCTGGTCTACAGAATGAGTTGCAGGACAGCCAGGGCTACACAGAGAAACTAGGTCAGGTAGTGGTGGTGCATGCCAGGTGGGCCAGGGCTACAGAATAAAAGTATGTTTTTTGTTTTTAAAAGAGAGAGAGAGAGAGAAAGAGAGAGAGGGGGGACAGGGACTGGAGTGTCACACAGTGGGATAGCTCTTGCCAACTGCACAGAAAGGCTAGGGTGGGGCCCCCAGCACCATATACAACTGGACACAATGGTGCTTACCTGCAGTACAAATACTAGCGAGGCTGAAGCAAGAGGGTCAGAAGTCAGTCAAGTCATCTGTGTAGACAGTTTCAGGCCTATGTGAGCTACATGAGACCCAACCTTATACCACCAAGAAAGGCGATAGAAGGGAAGCCGGGAGAAGAAACAGTAGAATGGAGAAGGAAGAAGGTGGTAAGCAGAAGCAGTAGGAAAAGGGTAAGCAGAACTAAGACTTCTCTCTGGTGCTTAGAGGCACTCAGGATTCGACATGTCGTCATGGGCTTTTCTACAGAACTAGGCTGCCTGGAAGGCCTGGCAACAGGACTGTTTCCCTCAGTACCAAGAAGGTTGGAAAAGCACCAAAATCTTTTTTTTTTTTTTTTTTTTTGGTTTTTCGAGACAGGGTTTTTCTGTATAGCCTTGGCTGTCCTGGAACTCACTCTGTGTAGACCAGGCTGGCCTCGAACTCAGAAATCCGCCTGCCTCTGCCTCCCAAGTGCTGGGACTAAAGGCATGCGCCACCACTGCCCAGCAAGCACCAAAATCTTAATGTGGCATGTGCTCAGGAAGACTTCAAGGGGTTCCTGCTAAGAGACCTGAAATCTTCATGAGACTGTCAAAACCAAAGAGACACAGGAGCAAGGCCTGTGGTGGTTCCCTGTGGGCTCAGTGTGTCTGAGGCAGGATGCTTTCTTTATTCAGGAATAGAAAATCAGCATGAAAGTGTTAAAGGCACAAGCAGAGTCAGAAAGCTAAATACGTATGAAGGTTAAAAAAAATAAGAATAAAAACCTTCATTCCTGATAGGTTTGGGTTTAGTATATAATAAAATTGATCCAGTGTGTCATAATTGAGACAAGAAAAAAAATGGAAGAGGAAGTAAAAACCTTAAAAGAGGAAGAAAAAGATACACAGAATAGAAAACTGAATACCGCACAGATACGGATTTAAGAAGTGTTGCTTCATCTGTGTGCACCTGTGCATTCCCAGCTGTGCGCGTGCACATGCGTGCACACTCGCACACACCCAAAAATTGTAGGTCACTAACGGGAAGCACTGCCCTAGCTAGCAAACTCTTATGTCTCCGTTGCCCATTTCTGTAGACCAAATTAGATTTTTAGCAATTTTATGTCTTAAGTTCTATTCCATCAACATAATTTGGGGGGTCAGGGGCATGCCTGAAGCAACAGCTCAGCACTTAAGAGCGCACCTGCAGAGAGAGAGAGTTTGGTTCCCAGCACCAAATTCAAGTAGCTCACAACTGCTGCTCCAGCTCCTCTGACCTCCTCAGACACACACACACACACACACAAATAATAAAAATAAAACTTTAAAATGGTAAGTTTCGCAGATCATGGGATTACTATGAGGTTTTGCCAACAGGGAAGATTTCGAGTTTCTAGTCACAGTAATTAACTATAATTAACTGTAAGTGCTTCAGAGTAACTTGTTTGGCTTGGTTTTGTTTCTCTGAGACAGGTCTCTTTGTATAACCCTGGCTTTCTGGAACTCTCGCCTGCCTCTGCCTCCCTAGTGCTGGGATTAAAGGTGCCTACTTGGCCTGTAGGTTAACTTTTGAATGTTTGCTTCCTGACAAGTACGTCCACTGGCCCAGATGAAATAGGACCCTTGCATTAAGGCCATCAGAGGAACAGTTACTGTACAGTGAGTATTCTGGAGGGAGACTTGCCTTCCAGACAACATGGAAGGGAGGTGGAGAATGACTAGTACTACCTTGAACTCAATCTCTGGATTCTCCCTCGTTCCTACGCAGGATGTGAGAATACTCAGCTGGGGGGTCCCCTCCACAGTTCTCAACCCAGTCTTAGTCTTTTTAACACAAATATCGCCATTCCTACCAAGCATGATAGAAACTCTATTTCTTACTAAACTGCTTAATAAGAAGCTAAGAGTTCCAATAGAGGGCAATGTTCTTCACTCACAGAAACCCTGAACACACAATTCAACAAACACAAGCATCAGAGGGAAGGGTCTTAGCTGTCCCTACACTGGGGTCCCGTCAACTCTGTGCTCAATTAATTCCACTAACGCTGCCAAGTCAATGATGCGCTGGCTGTTTATGGCTGATGATAAAAATCTCTGCTCAGCTGTCTAGGAATATCAAGAAATCCTTAAATCTGTGCTACTTGGCACAAGGTATCTGGCTGACAGTTCCCAGCTCTCCAAGGTGCATCTTCCAGACATATGGGCACTCTGTGGCACAGCTCCGGCTGGTGCCAGTAGCTAGCCCGATGGGACTTCATTCACAAGGGAAGGCCTGAAGACCTCAGCTAGAGATTGGAACTAAGTGAGAGGCCGATGCTGCCATGTAAGTGACAGGCAGCGGACATCCTGGGGAGACACCAGGGATACGGCCACCAGTGCAAGAAGTACTGGTCATCGCCATCAGACCCCGATCTTAGAGCAGCTACTGATCTCAGTTCTGTGACTAATGAGCTTAAACACTGTCCAAGGAGTCGGCCAAGTGGAAGGAAGAAGGCAGCCTGTCTGTGGGGAAGCACGAAGGGAAAATCAATGTAACCTCAAGCCTAGGCCACGTGATTCGGCAGGAGGCTGGCACCACTCTTCTGGAATCACAGCATTGAGAGCAATACATATACACCTAGCACAAGGGCCCAGACCCACTTAGTGATAGGTCTTTGGGAACTAGAGTGCCTGGGAACTAACCAAGACCCTGGGCGCACTAGGAGGGAGTCACCTCAGACTCCTCCGTTGCTGCTTTCTCTCCAGGCCTTCCTGATGCTTCTCACAGAACCTGGAAGGAGTCGCCATTTAAGACTCCTGTGACCCCTCACAAGCACCCCTGCAGTCCTCAAGCACCCCTGTAGCCCTCAAGCACCCCTGCAGCCCTCAATATCCCACCAGCTCCTGACAGGGCAGGCTTGGAAGCACAAAGCTCTCAGCCTGAAGAACTGCAATCCCCATCTGCCTCAGTTTCTGTAAGGCACCTTAGGAACCCCAGCTTGTTCAGCAGTCATAGAGGCATTTCTGTTCTCCATCTGAAAGACCAGCCACAGTGGAAGACCAACACAGACAAAAGACCCTGGGAGAACAGAGCTAACCTCTGCCTGGACAGCTCTTGACTACCATCTCCCTTTATAAAAGACATTAAGAACAAATATGATGCTGGACGGTGGTGGTGCACGCCTTTAATCCTGGCACTTGGGAGGCAGAGGCAGGCGGATTTCTGAGTTCGAGGCCAGCCTGGTCTACAGAGTGAGTTCCAGGACAGCCAGGACTATACAGAGAAACCCTATCTTAAAAAAACAAAGCAAAACAAAAAGAAAAAAAAAAAGAATAAATATAATTACCAATAAACACTCTAGCTGTGTTTATTGGTAATTATATTTCCATTCCAGGGAGGGCAGAGTCAGTCCTTCCCACAGTCTTTGTAAGATTTTTCCAAAAGCATCAGGGATAAAACAAAGGTGTCAGGGGGCTGGAGTGATGGCTGGGTGGTTAAGAACACTGGCTGACCTTCCAGAGGTCCTAGGTTCAAGTCCCACATGGCAGCTTATAACTGTCTATAACTCGAGTTCCAGGGGATTTGACATCCTCTCCTGTCCTCCACAGGTACCAGGCATGCACATGATGAACACACATACATGCAGGCAAAACACCATACATACAAGGGGTCGGCACAGCGGTTTCAGAGAGACACAACTTCCCACAGTCCCTGCTCTGCCTACTTCCCTGATAACTGTAGAAGGCACGTGAAGACAGTCTCTCCCCAGATGGTCAAAATGCTAAGAGATCTTATGCTTGCTGCCTGGCCCCACTAGCACAGGCTCAGGAACTCCAGGAAAATGGCAAGTACCAACCCTTTCTGACATGAACTGGTGTGATTTCAGAAACTCAGCCTACACTCAAAAAATTCAATTGCTGTTCAAGTCATGAGGGTTCTGAGAATACTGATTTACTGACACATAAATTTCCACAACCTTTCAAAAAAGCAAGTGCCAGCCAGCCACAGAAGTATACAAGTTAAGCACTTAAGAGGCTGATGGAGAAATTAAAGGCAGTGAGGCATGATGGTGCACACCTTTTATTCCAGCACTAGGGCGGCTTGGTGGGGCTCTGAGTCCAAGGGCAGTCTGGGCATGAGCATTACAGATTGTTTAAAAATGTCTCAGCCAGGCTTGGGAGACAGCTCAGTGGGTAAGGCACTTGCTGTAGCATTGTGAAGAGCTGAGGTGGGATCCCCAGAACCTATCAAAACACAGTAGGAGACGTGTGAAATAAACTGCTCCTAAGACAAGACGGAGTATGGA